>NW_027459340.1:0-286731 GCF_050624435.1 Tenrec ecaudatus | reverse complement strand
CCCAGGGCAGACCCAAGCACACCCATGGACAACGGCCAGAATAACAGATTTAGCACAAGAGACAGTTACACGCTCACCCTGGTAATGCCTCAATGCCCCTTTCCCCTAATTGATCGTGACTTATTATGAAAAATGGCAGCCATAATTACTTTCTCATCTGCTACAACCACCTTAACCCTTGAACTTGAAAAGCCAAAAGTTTTGCTCACCGCTCCAATGTCAGAGTGATATGTGTTTTATCAAGGAGCAGAAGAGACCTCCTCAAAGGAACTTCTCGATAAATCACTAAAAGATATTCCTTTTGTTTGGGCAGAGAACAACCTGCCAGACCTTTCTGAACTTCAGGTGCCTGGGGTCGTACAACTTCTGAGCTCAGCTACACTGGTGTGTCAAGCTCACCCTACTCCCTGGATAGCAAAAGTGGGTATTTCTGTTCCCATTTGCAGACTAAAGAGGACAGACATTTGGGTCCTCTGCAAGTCCACATGGAATGCTCCCTTGCTGCCAATGCAGAAGCCGGGAACTGAGGACTTCCAACCGGTGCAGGATCTCAGAGAGGCAAATGAGAGGATAGAAACTGGCCACCCCACGTGCCAAACCCCGAGACCCTCCTGAGTACTATCCCTTCAAACTGAATTTCTTATACTGTTTTGGACTTAAAGGATGCTTTGTTCTCCATACCCGTGTCCCCTGCACATCAACCCAGTGAAGACTTACAGGGACACAAGGAGGAACACCCCCAAACCACCTTGCTCCAGTATGCAGATGACCTCCTCCTGGCCTCCAAAACCCTGGAGGAATGCCAACGGGCTACCAAGGACCTGATAATAGTCCTTGGCCCATTGGGGTACAGGGTATCTGCAAGAAAGGCTCAACTGTGTGTCCATAAAGCTGTATACCTAGGCTACCAACTGGAGGAGGGAAAACGGACCTTGTCCCCCAGCCGCACTGAGGCGATCCTCAAAATCCCAGTCCCTGAGACTAAGAGGCAGTTGCAAGAGTTTCTAGGAGCTGTGGGGTACTGTCCATTGTGGAATTTGGGATTTGCAAAAACAACGAAACCCCTATATGCAAGTACTGGGGAAAGGAAAAAGAACTTAAATGGACTGAAGTAGAACAACAAGCGTTTGAATCCTTTTAAGAGTCGCTCATATGGGCAACCTCTCTTGCCCTTCTAGACATAGTAAAGCCCTTCCAATTGTCTATGTGAGGCCAGAGGCACAGCATAAGAAGTGCTAACTGAGAACTTGCGGCCATGGAAGAGACCTGTGACCTATCTTTCAAAGAAACTGGACTCTGTAGCTGCAGGATGGCTGAGCTGCATGCGAGCTGAGGCTGCCACGGCCATCCTAGTCATAGAAGCTAGGAAGCTTACACTGGGACAGGATATTGCTGTGGTAGGGGGACCTATGGTTGAACCACTCCTAACCAGTCCCCCGGACCGGTGGATCTCGAATGCCAGGACTATACCACAAATCCCCAAGGTAGTGGCTGTGACCATGCCATCCCCAGTGTTACAGCCACAACCTACATACTCAGAAAATGATCTAAAGATAAGCCAAGAGCTGGCCTGCCAAAATGACTGGGAGCATCCAGGGTGGCTGGTCCATCCTGATGGAAGAAGATTCATGCCAGAAGCTCTGGGAGAGATCTGATTCAAGGACTACATGAAGGTATGCATTTGGGATCCTCTCTAAACTGTCTCGGTTGCTTCTCAGGCACTTTTACATACCCAGGCTTGGACACTGGGTGGCAGATGTCACGCACCGTTGATTGCACTGTGCTCGGGTAAACAACCCCAGAAAGAAAAGGAGCAACCCCAACCACGAGCTCGAGGTAGTAGTCCAGGAGAATTCTGGGAGGTGGACTTTATGGATATCAAACTTAGAAAGTATGGCTACCGATATTTGCTGGTGTTCGTAGACACCTGTTCTGGATGGGTGGAAGCCTTCCCAACAAAGAAGGAAACTGCTGCCACTGTGTGTAAATTATTAGTAACTAAAATTGTCCCTAGATTTGGCCTTCCCACCATCTTGGGGTCCAACAATGGCCCAACATTTATTGCTCAAATTACTAAAGTCTTAGCAATGCTTCTAAATATTAACTGGAAGCTCTTCAGGGCAAGTAGAAAAAATAAACAGAACCCTAAAGGAATTGTTCGTTAAGTTGCATTTAGGACCTGGCGAGAACTGGGTTGATCCTTACTTTACCTTTTGCCCTACTTCAAGTCCGATGCACTCCCTATGTGAAAAGCATGACCCCATTTGAATTTATGTTTGGCAGACCTTCCCCAAATCCTTCCAAGATTGAAAGAAGTAGAAATAATGGAAGTCACTAATCGTTCCCTCATCGAGTGCCTGCAGGCTGTGCAACAGGTGAGAGACAAATCATCTGCTCTGACACCGTCATTTTGGGCCTAACCAAGGGAAAGGGAACAGGCAGCCAACAACGTGCCACCAGGAAACTGGACATGGGTAAAGAAGCACCAACCTGACACCTTAGAACCTGGGTGGACTGGCCCATACCAAGTGATACTTACAACACCAACTGCTGTTAAAATAGTGGGGAGGGGGCCGTGGATTCATCAGTCATAAGTAAAAAAAAAAAAAAAAAAAAAAAAAAAGCCCTCCCTGAGCATATCCTGAAAAGATGGACACCGAGAAAGACGGAAAATCCCTCAAAATTAAGGCTTTACAGAACTTAATTGTTTTTCTCTGAGTATTGCTGACAGCACCCACTGTTTCCCCCAAGCACAAACACATCTGTGGACTGCTATTCTAACCTCCAGCAGACTCAGGTTTACACAGGCACCTCAGGGCCCCTCATGGGGCACAGCCTACCTAGAAGCTGCTGGAGAGAAAGTCACTCAGTGGGCTACGGGATCCTGCCTTTGGGATGATGTTCCCACTCAGAGAAGACAGTCCACACAGAAGACCACATGGCCAGCCCAAGATGAGACACGACGTCCCTCAAAGACCCATAGCCCTAGAAGGGACAACACTGGAGACACAGTGCGGGAACGGATCCCGCCACACCGAGGCATAGCACTAAGGGGGTGCAGCAGAAGAGCAAGGAAGTGGAGCAACAAGGTCCCCAGGGAATGCCAAAGGAGGACTTTGGGGGCAGGACTTGGTGCCCGCACAGACTGGACTGGAAAACACTGCTAAGGGCCAACAAACAGTCCGTGAACTAACTACGAGCTTTCCTTTCTTGAGGAGTTGTGTTTTCTTTGATGGTCATTGGATTTTGGCTGTTTTCTTTCTTTTGGTGCTTGCTTTCGCTCTGTCTTGTGTTTGTGCATGTTATTACCTCTACTGTATGTCTAAAAAGAGATGCTGGATGCACAATCTGCAGGAGAGCAAAAAGGGGACCAACGCTTCGCGGGAGGGCCATGGGAAAGAGGGAGTTGGGGGGAAAGGGAGTGATGTCAAGAAACCCAGAGACAAGGGAACAACAAGTGGATGCAAATCCGTGGTGAGGGCGATGTAGGAATCCTGGTAGGGCGTGATCAAGGGTGAAGGAACCAAGAGGATTTACTGAAACCCAAATGAAGACTGAGCATGGCAGTGGGCACAAGAGGGAAATGAAAGGGAATAGCAGAGCGACCTAGGAAGCACGGGCCAGTTATACAGGTCTAAAGAAAGCCACGCACAGATGTAAATATATTTATCTGTGAGCATGGGGAAATACACCTATGTCCATATCTTTATAGGTGTCCTATTAAGGTAGCAGATGGCCTTTGGGCCTCCACTCAAGGACTCTCTCATTGCAAGAATACCTTGTTCTATGACATTGGCATTCTATGATGCTCACCTTCCCGACACGTTCCCTGATGTCTAAGCGGTTGCATAAGCAAATGTGGTCAAGAAAGCTGATGGTGCCCTGCTATCAAAAGATATGGCGTCTGAGGTCTTCAAGGCCTGAAGGGTAAGCAAGTGGCCATGTAGCTCAGAAACAACAGAGCCCACATGGAATAAGCATACCAGCCTGTGCGATCACGAGGTATCAAAGGGATCAGGCATCATCAGCACAAAAAAATCTCATTGCGAATGAGCAGGGAATGCTGGGTAGAGAGCCAAAGCCCATTTTCAGTACACTGGACATTCCCTTAAGTAAGGTCTTGGGGAAGAGACAAGCCTACACAGGGTACTAGACAGCAACGGTGAAACACAACTTTCCTCTAGCTCCTCAATGCTTCCTCTCCCCTCACTATCAAGATCCCAATTATAACTTACAAATCTGACTAGACCAGAGAATGTACACTGGGACAGATAGGAACTAGAAACCCAGGGAATTCAAGGTGGATGAGCCCTTTAGGACCAGTGTTATGAATGGGGATGCTGGAAGGGTGGAGGGAGGGTAGGCTGGCACCAGGGAACCGATGACAAGGATCTACATAAAACCTCAAAAGAAAAGGGGGTGAAGGGGGACATCAGACTGCAAGATATGACAAAATAATAATTAGTAAATGATGAAGGATTTATGAGGAGGGGTAGTGAGAATGGCGGCGGGGGGAATGAGGAGCTGAGGCCAGGGGCTTGGGTGGAGAGGAGATATTTTGAGAATAATGAGGGCAATGAATGTACAAATGTGCCTTATATCAGTGATGTTTGCACGTATTGTGGTTATTGTTGTATGAGCCCCTATAAAAGGAGAGGAAAAAAAAGACCCTGGCAGAGGGCTGATGCTAGGATGATCTCAGGCTGGATTAGACCAGCAAAAGCAGGTGCTGCAGTCGCCTCACCCTGTGTCTATTCCTATGTGAGGCATGAAGCTTAGCGTTCACAGCACCGGCAGCTGGACAGTGAGAGAGGCGGGGCTCTGAGGTCATTCCACAGGGGGAATGGCCCTCCGGTTCCTGCAGGGCCCACCCTCCTGTGTAGTCCTGCTGTCTGGGGCACCTCTTTCACGGAGCCCACACCAGGGGAGCTCTTCAACTCATGGGGGATTGGCAGGAAGCCTCTGCTCATGCACACACACCACCACCTAGCTGGAGGACCTCGGTGAACAAACCTTGAGGCAGACAACAAGCCCACTAACTGATCCTGTGAGAGATATAATCAGGATCCAGAATCCGGCAACTGGGAGCAAGGGGCAGCATACCTGGGTCCCAGCCCCTCCCACTGCCCTCTGCAAGGAGTGACATTCCAAAGCACAGTGTTTTCCAAAAGCACTGTCAGGACTTTGGAATGGGCAGCTCATTTGTGGACATGGATACTATGTGATCCAGACATACTACCTCCTCTGATCCTGTCAGCCAAGACTAAAAACCCTTCCAAGCTGAAAGCCATGCATCTGAACAGTATCCACCAGCCACTCACGTCCACTCCTGCTGCCTCCAAAGAGCTTTCCTGGGTTGGTCAGATCTCTCTGGGGACAGATATCCCTCGGTCCTTGGTTCTGCGTGAGAAAGAATTCACGCCAAAGCCTGGTTTGTGATCCAAGGGAGGTTTAGGAGCGTTAGGGAGGTGTGTTGGGCAACCCTGGTCGATCCTAGTGGCTGAATTGAATATACTTGGCCTAGGTGGGTCGATGCAGGTGCAGCGCCCACCCAGGTGGACCTGCCCTTCCTGGCCGGAAACCTGGACCTCTGAGCACGCACAGTGTGCCACTCCTTCCTGGGCCGCTAACTGGGCCATCTGAGCATGTGTAATGGACACCCCAGTCCCTATGCTAGCTACCTAACATTTGCATCCTGAAGAGATGTGGACCCAAATCTTTGGGGTACTGGGCGACGACATCTCTAGCTACTTCCTGCTGGCAAAAGGGGCGAGGTGGGGCTTTGGGTCCACACCCTTCCTGCTCTGCTGGGAGGGGTTGTCCATTCAGCGCTAGATTGGATAAGGTTGAAGTGGTCCAGGAGATGGTGGTCCTGGAGCTGGCACACTTGGATTAGGGGCTTTGGTAACTTGAGAACTTCTGGAAAAACCAACAAACGCACAAAATGGTGAACAGTTTAACTGAGACAAGGCTAGGATTGTGAGGTGGGAGTGCCCTTGAAAGTAGGTGAGTATCACAGGAAGTAAGTAAAAAATCTTAGGATTATCAGGCGTGTGTGTTTGTTCATTCTAAGTACCGGCACAGGGGTAAAAGCATTCACAATTTCCCCTAGCGGGGTCCAGGGTTTGGGCACTACTGGGTGCAGTGGGATCACCGCTTCACTTATGATCCTAAGGCATTGGCCCCTCTGATAAGAACCATCCTTCTTTTTAACCCTATAACGCCTCACTTTTAAATTTTTGGGCAAAAAAAAATTCGTTTTGATTCATTACTTTCATAGTTATCAATATATATACATTTACATTCATTTCATTAAATGTTAGGGAAAGGTCATGCCTGGCGTAATAGGGTTAAATTGTAATATTGGGATGCTACAGGCGGATTCAACAGGGATCAAAAGTAGAGTAACTGCCTGTGTCATTTTCAATTTTCTCGGGTTCCATTTGAGTAAAAGGCTTGTAAGTTACCCGGGGACCAAATGCCCCTGGTGCCTCTACTAGGGGTAGAATGTTCAGGGAGGGTTCAGGGGTGGGACAATAGTGACCTGAAGTCCAGGATCCCTTAGGGCAGGGGTCCTCAAATTGTTTACACAGGGGGCCAGTTCATTGTCTCTCCGACCGTTGGAGGGCCAGACTATGGTTTTCAAAAAACCTATGGACAAATTCCTATGCACACTGCACGAGTCGGCTGCTAAGCAGGACAGGCAGTGGCAGCAAAAACACCCCGAGGGTGAGATAAATGGCATCGCGCCACATGTGCCCCATGGACCACAGTTTGAGGACGCCAGCCTTAGGGGTTCCTGGGTGCACTGGGGATGAAGGTCTCCTACTGCTCCTCGAGAGGAGAAATGCTCTAAGTTCTGGCATCTCCGCCCACTTTCCCGGCACTCTACCGAACTGTTCCCGGTGAATCACGGTTGGAAGGGAAAGCGTACCCTTCTCTGCCCACCATTCTCCTTTCTCAAAACGATACTGTGGCCAAATAGAGTTGCAAAGTGAATCTATCAGCTTTTGTTTGCCCAGCCTCTCTGTATCAACTCTATCCCAATTGGACACGATTCATGCAAGGAGGCAATTCCTGAGCATCAAGCTGCTAAGTCCCATCTAGAAAGCACAAAACAAGGAGGCGATTGACAGCTTGCTGCCTCCAGGTCAATAACCCCCACTTGAGAGCACACCCCTGGGTTGCCCTGAATCTCATGCCTCAGCCCGAGGGAAGGGGTCAAGGACTAGTCGCCGAGGGCGACCTTTAGGTCCAACCATTTTTCTGGACAACAGGCTAGGAGGACCACTGCTTGGGATGGCCCCAAGGCCCTCCAAGACGCCTGCTGGCGGGGCTGATGCTCAAATCTCTCAAGGGAAGGGACACGTGGCAGCTCAGGGAACCTTAAGGGAAATTGGAATTTCTGGCTGGAACATCATGGCAGAGGAGCTGTGTATTAAGTAAGAGCTGTCCCCAAAAGTGCCTGAAGCAGCATCGCTGAAAGCCTAAATAACAGTGACTCCGCCTAGGCTCCCGAACGCCATTGGCCTAAGCCTGGGCCACGGAAAAGCAGCCTGTAAGAAGGAACAAACCAAATCTGGAAGAACACTAGCCCTACAACGCCTCAAGTTTTAAATTTTGGAAATTTTTTTTTGGTTTTTATTATTTACTTTCATAGTTATCAATATATATGACATTCAAAATATATTTTAAAAGCATAAAATTTTCAGTGTTTTTGAAATGTGACCAAATTGTCACATTTATAATTTGGGTACCAGATACGTTTTCATTAAGAATTATGACAATTTTGTGCTTGGCGTTATAGGGCTAGAGCAGCTTGTTTGAAAAACCAGGAGAAAGGCAAAGGGAATGGAGGGGAAAAGGGAAACTTTGGGCTCCCGGGACCAGGCAGGGCTAACTCCCAGGCCTCTTCACCCAGCTCCCTAGGCAGCGCCCTTCCACATGTGGACTGGTGGGTGCCATCTTGGCCATGGTCACAGATCCTGTTACCTCTCGGCTACAATGGCGACTGTGTAGGATCTCTGGGAAAAGCTGAAACAGCTTTGACAAGAGTGAAGCCATTTGGGGCTGACAGAAGCCACCATGAAAAGAAAATAAAGTAGCTAGGAAGTGTAAATGAACTAGCTGATATTGGGGAGGTAGGCTGTGCAGACGTCGCCCAAGGGAATGTCATGAAGGAAATGGGTGTTCAGAAGGCTTGCGAGAACGACCAGAGCAGTTTTGGTTCAACTAAGAATGGCTAACCCTAATACCCCGCTTCTCACTCGCCTAGTCCTGAGGAAGTATCCATGTACCTACTATACAAAACAGTGACATTGGAAAAATCAGTGCCTTGAAAAGCCCAGGAGAGGCGGACGAGCCACCACTAGAGAGAACGGGCCTAGTCCTCGCCTAGAAAAATCGAAGCTACAGACAATAATGCTCGAAGCTGAATAAAGGTGTCCAGGCTCTGTTTCACTTGACCCCAAAGAGCCCATGCTCACTCTCCATGTAGGGAGCCAGCCAGTAAATTTCTAGGTGGACAAAGGGGTCACCTTCTTGGTTTCAGAAAAGACTACAGGTGCCTTGTCAAAAGGAAAGGCTTTCATTACAGGGGCCCCAGGGCAGACCCAAGCACACCCATGGACAACGGCCAGAATAACAGATTTAGCACAAGAGACAGTTACACGCTCACCCTGGTAATGCCTCAATGCCCCTTTCCCCTAATTGATCGTGACTTATTATGAAAAATGGCAGCCATAATTACTTTCTCATCTGCTACAACCACCTTAACCCTTGAACTTGAAAAGCCAAAAGTTTTGCTCACCGCTCCAATGTCAGAGTGATATGTGTTTTATCAAGGAGCAGAAGAGACCTCCTCAAAGGAACTTCTCGATAAATCACTAAAAGATATTCCTTTTGTTTGGGCAGAGAACAACCTGCCAGACCTTTCTGAACTTCAGGTGCCTGGGGTCGTACAACTTCTGAGCTCAGCTACACTGGTGTGTCAAGCTCACCCTACTCCCTGGATAGCAAAAGTGGGTATTTCTGTTCCCATTTGCAGACTAAAGAGGACAGACATTTGGGTCCTCTGCAAGTCCACATGGAATGCTCCCTTGCTGCCAATGCAGAAGCCGGGAACTGAGGACTTCCAACCGGTGCAGGATCTCAGAGAGGCAAATGAGAGGATAGAAACTGGCCACCCCACGTGCCAAACCCCGAGACCCTCCTGAGTACTATCCCTTCAAACTGAATTTCTTATACTGTTTTGGACTTAAAGGATGCTTTGTTCTCCATACCCGTGTCCCCTGCACATCAACCCAGTGAAGACTTACAGGGACACAAGGAGGAACACCCCCAAACCACCTTGCTCCAGTATGCAGATGACCTCCTCCTGGCCTCCAAAACCCTGGAGGAATGCCAACGGGCTACCAAGGACCTGATAATAGTCCTTGGCCCATTGGGGTACAGGGTATCTGCAAGAAAGGCTCAACTGTGTGTCCATAAAGCTGTATACCTAGGCTACCAACTGGAGGAGGGAAAACGGACCTTGTCCCCCAGCCGCACTGAGGCGATCCTCAAAATCCCAGTCCCTGAGACTAAGAGGCAGTTGCAAGAGTTTCTAGGAGCTGTGGGGTACTGTCCATTGTGGAATTTGGGATTTGCAAAAACAACGAAACCCCTATATGCAAGTACTGGGGAAAGGAAAAAGAACTTAAATGGACTGAAGTAGAACAACAAGCGTTTGAATCCTTTTAAGAGTCGCTCATATGGGCAACCTCTCTTGCCCTTCTAGACATAGTAAAGCCCTTCCAATTGTCTATGTGAGGCCAGAGGCACAGCATAAGAAGTGCTAACTGAGAACTTGCGGCCATGGAAGAGACCTGTGACCTATCTTTCAAAGAAACTGGACTCTGTAGCTGCAGGATGGCTGAGCTGCATGCGAGCTGAGGCTGCCACGGCCATCCTAGTCATAGAAGCTAGGAAGCTTACACTGGGACAGGATATTGCTGTGGTAGGGGGACCTATGGTTGAACCACTCCTAACCAGTCCCCCGGACCGGTGGATCTCGAATGCCAGGACTATACCACAAATCCCCAAGGTAGTGGCTGTGACCATGCCATCCCCAGTGTTACAGCCACAACCTACATACTCAGAAAATGATCTAAAGATAAGCCAAGAGCTGGCCTGCCAAAATGACTGGGAGCATCCAGGGTGGCTGGTCCATCCTGATGGAAGAAGATTCATGCCAGAAGCTCTGGGAGAGATCTGATTCAAGGACTACATGAAGGTATGCATTTGGGATCCTCTCTAAACTGTCTCGGTTGCTTCTCAGGCACTTTTACATACCCAGGCTTGGACACTGGGTGGCAGATGTCACGCACCGTTGATTGCACTGTGCTCGGGTAAACAACCCCAGAAAGAAAAGGAGCAACCCCAACCACGAGCTCGAGGTAGTAGTCCAGGAGAATTCTGGGAGGTGGACTTTATGGATATCAAACTTAGAAAGTATGGCTACCGATATTTGCTGGTGTTCGTAGACACCTGTTCTGGATGGGTGGAAGCCTTCCCAACAAAGAAGGAAACTGCTGCCACTGTGTGTAAATTATTAGTAACTAAAATTGTCCCTAGATTTGGCCTTCCCACCATCTTGGGGTCCAACAATGGCCCAACATTTATTGCTCAAATTACTAAAGTCTTAGCAATGCTTCTAAATATTAACTGGAAGCTCTTCAGGGCAAGTAGAAAAAATAAACAGAACCCTAAAGGAATTGTTCGTTAAGTTGCATTTAGGACCTGGCGAGAACTGGGTTGATCCTTACTTTACCTTTTGCCCTACTTCAAGTCCGATGCACTCCCTATGTGAAAAGCATGACCCCATTTGAATTTATGTTTGGCAGACCTTCCCCAAATCCTTCCAAGATTGAAAGAAGTAGAAATAATGGAAGTCACTAATCGTTCCCTCATCGAGTGCCTGCAGGCTGTGCAACAGGTGAGAGACAAATCATCTGCTCTGACACCGTCATTTTGGGCCTAACCAAGGGAAAGGGAACAGGCAGCCAACAACGTGCCACCAGGAAACTGGACATGGGTAAAGAAGCACCAACCTGACACCTTAGAACCTGGGTGGACTGGCCCATACCAAGTGATACTTACAACACCAACTGCTGTTAAAATAGTGGGGAGGGGGCCGTGGATTCATCAGTCATAAGTAAAAAAAAAAAAAAAAAAAAAAAGCCCTCCCTGAGCATATCCTGAAAAGATGGACACCGAGAAAGACGGAAAATCCCTCAAAATTAAGGCTTTACAGAACTTAATTGTTTTTCTCTGAGTATTGCTGACAGCACCCACTGTTTCCCCCAAGCACAAACACATCTGTGGACTGCTATTCTAACCTCCAGCAGACTCAGGTTTACACAGGCACCTCAGGGCCCCTCATGGGGCACAGCCTACCTAGAAGCTGCTGGAGAGAAAGTCACTCAGTGGGCTACGGGATCCTGCCTTTGGGATGATGTTCCCACTCAGAGAAGACAGTCCACACAGAAGACCACATGGCCAGCCCAAGATGAGACACGACGTCCCTCAAAGACCCATAGCCCTAGAAGGGACAACACTGGAGACACAGTGCGGGAACGGATCCCGCCACACCGAGGCATAGCACTAAGGGGGTGCAGCAGAAGAGCAAGGAAGTGGAGCAACAAGGTCCCCAGGGAATGCCAAAGGAGGACTTTGGGGGCAGGACTTGGTGCCCGCACAGACTGGACTGGAAAACACTGCTAAGGGCCAACAAACAGTCCGTGAACTAACTACGAGCTTTCCTTTCTTGAGGAGTTGTGTTTTCTTTGATGGTCATTGGATTTTGGCTGTTTTCTTTCTTTTGGTGCTTGCTTTCGCTCTGTCTTGTGTTTGTGCATGTTATTACCTCTACTGTATGTCTAAAAAGAGATGCTGGATGCACAATCTGCAGGAGAGCAAAAAGGGGACCAACGCTTCGCGGGAGGGCCATGGGAAAGAGGGAGTTGGGGGGAAAGGGAGTGATGTCAAGAAACCCAGAGACAAGGGAACAACAAGTGGATGCAAATCCGTGGTGAGGGCGATGTAGGAATCCTGGTAGGGCGTGATCAAGGGTGAAGGAACCAAGAGGATTTACTGAAACCCAAATGAAGACTGAGCATGGCAGTGGGCACAAGAGGGAAATGAAAGGGAATAGCAGAGCGACCTAGGAAGCACGGGCCAGTTATACAGGTCTAAAGAAAGCCACGCACAGATGTAAATATATTTATCTGTGAGCATGGGGAAATACACCTATGTCCATATCTTTATAGGTGTCCTATTAAGGTAGCAGATGGCCTTTGGGCCTCCACTCAAGGACTCTCTCATTGCAAGAATACCTTGTTCTATGACATTGGCATTCTATGATGCTCACCTTCCCGACACGTTCCCTGATGTCTAAGCGGTTGCATAAGCAAATGTGGTCAAGAAAGCTGATGGTGCCCTGCTATCAAAAGATATGGCGTCTGAGGTCTTCAAGGCCTGAAGGGTAAGCAAGCGGCCATGTAGCTCAGAAACAACAGAGCCCACATGGAATAAGCATACCAGCCTGTGCGATCACGAGGTATCAAAGGGATCAGGCATCATCAGCACAAAAAAATCTCATTGCGAATGAGCAGGGAATGCTGGGTAGAGAGCCAAAGCCCATTTTCAGTACACTGGACATTCCCTTAAGTAAGGTCTTGGGGAAGAGACAAGCCTACACAGGGTACTAGACAGCAACGGTGAAACACAACTTTCCTCTAGCTCCTCAATGCTTCCTCTCCCCTCACTATCAAGATCCCAATTATAACTTACAAATCTGACTAGACCAGAGAATGTACACTGGGACAGATAGGAACTAGAAACCCAGGGAATTCAAGGTGGATGAGCCCTTTAGGACCAGTGTTATGAATGGGGATGCTGGAAGGGTGGAGGGAGGGTAGGCTGGCACCAGGGAACCGATGACAAGGATCTACATAAAACCTCAAAAGAAAAGGGGGTGAAGGGGGACATCAGACTGCAAGATATGACAAAATAATAATTAGTAAATGATGAGGGATTTATGAGGAGGGGTAGTGAGAATGGCGGCGGGGGGAATGAGGAGCTGAGGCCAGGGGCTTGGGTGGAGAGGAGATATTTTGAGAATAATGAGGGCAATGAATGTACAAATGTGCCTTATATCAGTGATGTTTGCACGTATTGTGGTTATTGTTGTATGAGCCCCTATAAAAGGAGAGGAAAAAAAAGACCCTGGCAGAGGGCTGATGCTAGGATGATCTCAGGCTGGATTAGACCAGCAAAAGCAGGTGCTGCAGTCGCCTCACCCTGTGTCTATTCCTATGTGAGGCATGAAGCTTAGCGTTCACAGCACCGGCAGCTGGACAGTGAGAGAGGCGGGGCTCTGAGGTCATTCCACAGGGGGAATGGCCCTCCGGTTCCTGCAGGGCCCACCCTCCTGTGTAGTCCTGCTGTCTGGGGCACCTCTTTCACGGAGCCCACACCAGGGGAGCTCTTCAACTCATGGGGGATTGGCAGGAAGCCTCTGCTCATGCACACACACCACCACCTAGCTGGAGGACCTCGGTGAACAAACCTTGAGGCAGACAACAAGCCCACTAACTGATCCTGTGAGAGATATAATCAGGATCCAGAATCCGGCAACTGGGAGCAAGGGGCAGCATACCTGGGTCCCAGCCCCTCCCACTGCCCTCTGCAAGGAGTGACATTCCAAAGCACAGTGTTTTCCAAAAGCACTGTCAGGACTTTGGAATGGGCAGCTCATTTGTGGACATGGATACTATGTGATCCAGACATACTACCTCCTCTGATCCTGTCAGCCAAGACTAAAAACCCTTCCAAGCTGAAAGCCATGCATCTGAACAGTATCCACCAGCCACTCACGTCCACTCCTGCTGCCTCCAAAGAGCTTTCCTGGGTTGGTCAGATCTCTCTGGGGACAGATATCCCTCGGTCCTTGGTTCTGCGTGAGAAAGAATTCACGCCAAAGCCTGGTTTGTGATCCAAGGGAGGTTTAGGAGCGTTAGGGAGGTGTGTTGGGCAACCCTGGTCGATCCTAGTGGCTGAATTGAATATACTTGGCCTAGGTGGGTCGATGCAGGTGCAGCGCCCACCCAGGTGGACCTGCCCTTCCTGGCCGGAAACCTGGACCTCTGAGCACGCACAGTGTGCCACTCCTTCCTGGGCCGCTAACTGGGCCATCTGAGCATGTGTAATGGACACCCCAGTCCCTATGCTAGCTACCTAACATTTGCATCCTGAAGAGATGTGGACCCAAATCTTTGGGGTACTGGGCGACGACATCTCTAGCTACTTCCTGCTGGCAAAAGGGGCGAGGTGGGGCTTTGGGTCCACACCCTTCCTGCTCTGCTGGGAGGGGTTGTCCATTCAGCGCTAGATTGGATAAGGTTGAAGTGGTCCAGGAGATGGTGGTCCTGGAGTTGGCACAATTGGATTAGGGGCTTTGGTAACTTGAGAACTTCTGGAAAAACCAACAAACGCACAAAAGGGTAAACAGTTTAACTGAGACAAGGCTAGGATTGTGAGGTGGGAGTGCCCTTGAAAGTAGGTGAGTATCACAGGAAGTAAGTAAAAAATCTTAGGATTATCAGGCGTGTGTGTTTGTTCATTCTAAGTACCGGCACAGGGGTAAAAGCATTCACAATTTCCCCTAGCGGGGTCCAGGGTTTGGGCACTACTGGGTGCAGTGGGATCACCGCTTCACTTATGATCCTAAGGCATTGGCCCCTCTGATAAGAACCATCCTTCTTTTTAACCCTATAACGCCTCACTTTTAAATTTTTGGGCAAAAAAAATTTCGTTTTGATTCATTACTTTCATAGTTATCAATATATATACATTTACATTCATTTCATTAAATGTTAGGGAAAGGTCATGCCTGGCGTAATAGGGTTAAATTGTAATATTGGGATGCTACAGGCGGATTCAACAGGGATCAAAAGTAGAGTAACTGCCTGTGTCATTTTCAATTTTCTCGGGTTCCATTTGAGTAAAAGGCTTGTAAGTTACCCGGGGACCAAATGCCCCTGGTGCCTCTACTAGGGGTAGAATGTTCAGGGAGGGTTCAGGGGTGGGACAATAGTGACCTGAAGTCCAGGATCCCTTAGGGCAGGGGTCCTCAAATTGTTTACACAGGGGGCCAGTTCATTGTCTCTCCGACCGTTGGAGGGCCAGACTATGGTTTTCAAAAAACCTATGGACAAATTCCTATGCACACTGCACGAGTCGGCTGCTAAGCAGGACAGGCAGTGGCAGCAAAAACACCCCGAGGGTGAGATAAATGGCATCGCGCCACATGTGCCCCATGGACCACAGTTTGAGGACGCCAGCCTTAGGGGTTCCTGGGTGCACTGGGGATGAAGGTCTCCTACTGCTCCTCGAGAGGAGAAATGCTCTAAGTTCTGGCATCTCCGCCCACTTTCCCGGCACTCTACCGAACTGTTCCCGGTGAATCACGGTTGGAAGGGAAAGCGTACCCTTCTCTGCCCACCATTCTCCTTTCTCAAAACGATACTGTGGCCAAATAGAGTTGCAAAGTGAATCTATCAGCTTTTGTTTGCCCAGCCTCTCTGTATCAACTCTATCCCAATTGGACACGATTCATGCAAGGAGGCAATTCCTGAGCATCAAGCTGCTAAGTCCCATCTAGAAAGCACAAAACAAGGAGGCGATTGACAGCTTGCTGCCTCCAGGTCAATAACCCCCACTTGAGAGCACACCCCTGGGTTGCCCTGAATCTCATGCCTCAGCCCGAGGGAAGGGGTCAAGGACTAGTCGCCGAGGGCGACCTTTAGGTCCAACCATTTTTCTGGACAACAGGCTAGGAGGACCACTGCTTGGGATGGCCCCAAGGCCCTCCAAGACGCCTGCTGGCGGGGCTGATGCTCAAATCTCTCAAGGGAAGGGACACGTGGCAGCTCAGGGAACCTTAAGGGAAATTGGAATTTCTGGCTGGAACATCATGGCAGAGGAGCTGTGTATTAAGTAAGAGCTGTCCCCAAAAGTGCCTGAAGCAGCATCGCTGAAAGCCTAAATAACAGTGACTCCGCCTAGGCTCCCGAACGCCATTGGCCTAAGCCTGGGCCACGGAAAAGCAGCCTGTAAGAAGGAACAAACCAAATCTGGAAGAACACTAGCCCTACAACGCCTCAAGTTTTAAATTTTGGAAATTTTTTTTTGGTTTTTATTATTTACTTTCATAGTTATCAATATATATGACATTCAAAATATATTTTAAAAGCATAAAATTTTCAGTGTTTTTGAAATGTGACCAAATTGTCACATTTATAATTTGGGTACCAGATACGTTTTCATTAAGAATTATGACAATTTTGTGCTTGGCGTTATAGGGCTAGAGCAGCTTGTTTGAAAAACCAGGAGAAAGGCAAAGGGAATGGAGGGGAAAAGGGAAACTTTGGGCTCCCGGGACCAGGCAGGGCTAACTCCCAGGCCTCTTCACCCAGCTCCCTAGGCAGCGCCCTTCCACATGTGGACTGGTGGGTGCCATCTTGGCCATGGTCACAGATCCTGTTACCTCTCGGCTACAATGGCGACTGTGTAGGATCTCTGGGAAAAGCTGAAACAGCTTTGACAAGAGTGAAGCCATTTGGGGCTGACAGAAGCCACCATGAAAAGAAAATAAAGTAGCTAGGAAGTGTAAATGAACTAGCTGATATTGGGGAGGTAGGCTGTGCAGACGTCGCCCAAGGGAATGTCATGAAGGAAATGGGTGTTCAGAAGGCTTGCGAGAACGACCAGAGCAGTTTTGGTTCAACTAAGAATGGCTAACCCTAATACCCCGCTTCTCACTCGCCTAGTCCTGAGGAAGTATCCATGTACCTACTATACAAAACAGTGACATTGGAAAAATCAGTGCCTTGAAAAGCCCAGGAGAGGCGGACGAGCCACCACTAGAGAGAACGGGCCTAGTCCTCGCCTAGAAAAATCGAAGCTACAGACAATAATGCTCGAAGCTGAATAAAGGTGTCCAGGCTCTGTTTCACTTGACCCCAAAGAGCCCATGCTCACTCTCCATGTAGGGAGCCAGCCAGTAAATTTCTAGGTGGACAAAGGGGTCACCTTCTTGGTTTCAGAAAAGACTACAGGTGCCTTGTCAAAAGGAAAGGCTTTCATTACAGGGGCCCCAGGGCAGACCCAAGCACACCCATGGACAACGGCCAGAATAACAGATTTAGCACAAGAGACAGTTACACGCTCACCCTGGTAATGCCTCAATGCCCCTTTCCCCTAATTGATCGTGACTTATTATGAAAAATGGCAGCCATAATTACTTTCTCATCTGCTACAACCACCTTAACCCTTGAACTTGAAAAGCCAAAAGTTTTGCTCACCGCTCCAATGTCAGAGTGATATGTGTTTTATCAAGGAGCAGAAGAGACCTCCTCAAAGGAACTTCTCGATAAATCACTAAAAGATATTCCTTTTGTTTGGGCAGAGAACAACCTGCCAGACCTTTCTGAACTTCAGGTGCCTGGGGTCGTACAACTTCTGAGCTCAGCTACACTGGTGTGTCAAGCTCACCCTACTCCCTGGATAGCAAAAGTGGGTATTTCTGTTCCCATTTGCAGACTAAAGAGGACAGACATTTGGGTCCTCTGCAAGTCCACATGGAATGCTCCCTTGCTGCCAATGCAGAAGCCGGGAACTGAGGACTTCCAACCGGTGCAGGATCTCAGAGAGGCAAATGAGAGGATAGAAACTGGCCACCCCACGTGCCAAACCCCGAGACCCTCCTGAGTACTATCCCTTCAAACTGAATTTCTTATACTGTTTTGGACTTAAAGGATGCTTTGTTCTCCATACCCGTGTCCCCTGCACATCAACCCAGTGAAGACTTACAGGGACACAAGGAGGAACACCCCCAAACCACCTTGCTCCAGTATGCAGATGACCTCCTCCTGGCCTCCAAAACCCTGGAGGAATGCCAACGGGCTACCAAGGACCTGATAATAGTCCTTGGCCCATTGGGGTACAGGGTATCTGCAAGAAAGGCTCAACTGTGTGTCCATAAAGCTGTATACCTAGGCTACCAACTGGAGGAGGGAAAACGGACCTTGTCCCCCAGCCGCACTGAGGCGATCCTCAAAATCCCAGTCCCTGAGACTAAGAGGCAGTTGCAAGAGTTTCTAGGAGCTGTGGGGTACTGTCCATTGTGGAATTTGGGATTTGCAAAAACAACGAAACCCCTATATGCAAGTACTGGGGAAAGGAAAAAGAACTTAAATGGACTGAAGTAGAACAACAAGCGTTTGAATCCTTTTAAGAGTCGCTCATATGGGCAACCTCTCTTGCCCTTCTAGACATAGTAAAGCCCTTCCAATTGTCTATGTGAGGCCAGAGGCACAGCATAAGAAGTGCTAACTGAGAACTTGCGGCCATGGAAGAGACCTGTGACCTATCTTTCAAAGAAACTGGACTCTGTAGCTGCAGGATGGCTGAGCTGCATGCGAGCTGAGGCTGCCACGGCCATCCTAGTCATAGAAGCTAGGAAGCTTACACTGGGACAGGATATTGCTGTGGTAGGGGGACCTATGGTTGAACCACTCCTAACCAGTCCCCCGGACCGGTGGATCTCGAATGCCAGGACTATACCACAAATCCCCAAGGTAGTGGCTGTGACCATGCCATCCCCAGTGTTACAGCCACAACCTACATACTCAGAAAATGATCTAAAGATAAGCCAAGAGCTGGCCTGCCAAAATGACTGGGAGCATCCAGGGTGGCTGGTCCATCCTGATGGAAGAAGATTCATGCCAGAAGCTCTGGGAGAGATCTGATTCAAGGACTACATGAAGGTATGCATTTGGGATCCTCTCTAAACTGTCTCGGTTGCTTCTCAGGCACTTTTACATACCCAGGCTTGGACACTGGGTGGCAGATGTCACGCACCGTTGATTGCACTGTGCTCGGGTAAACAACCCCAGAAAGAAAAGGAGCAACCCCAACCACGAGCTCGAGGTAGTAGTCCAGGAGAATTCTGGGAGGTGGACTTTATGGATATCAAACTTAGAAAGTATGGCTACCGATATTTGCTGGTGTTCGTAGACACCTGTTCTGGATGGGTGGAAGCCTTCCCAACAAAGAAGGAAACTGCTGCCACTGTGTGTAAATTATTAGTAACTAAAATTGTCCCTAGATTTGGCCTTCCCACCATCTTGGGGTCCAACAATGGCCCAACATTTATTGCTCAAATTACTAAAGTCTTAGCAATGCTTCTAAATATTAACTGGAAGCTCTTCAGGGCAAGTAGAAAAAATAAACAGAACCCTAAAGGAATTGTTCGTTAAGTTGCATTTAGGACCTGGCGAGAACTGGGTTGATCCTTACTTTACCTTTTGCCCTACTTCAAGTCCGATGCACTCCCTATGTGAAAAGCATGACCCCATTTGAATTTATGTTTGGCAGACCTTCCCCAAATCCTTCCAAGATTGAAAGAAGTAGAAATAATGGAAGTCACTAATCGTTCCCTCATCGAGTGCCTGCAGGCTGTGCAACAGGTGAGAGACAAATCATCTGCTCTGACACCGTCATTTTGGGCCTAACCAAGGGAAAGGGAACAGGCAGCCAACAACGTGCCACCAGGAAACTGGACATGGGTAAAGAAGCACCAACCTGACACCTTAGAACCTGGGTGGACTGGCCCATACCAAGTGATACTTACAACACCAACTGCTGTTAAAATAGTGGGGAGGGGGCCGTGGATTCATCAGTCATAAGTAAAAAAAAAAAAAAAAAAAAAAAGCCCTCCCTGAGCATATCCTGAAAAGATGGACACCGAGAAAGACGGAAAATCCCTCAAAATTAAGGCTTTACAGAACTTAATTGTTTTTCTCTGAGTATTGCTGACAGCACCCACTGTTTCCCCCAAGCACAAACACATCTGTGGACTGCTATTCTAACCTCCAGCAGACTCAGGTTTACACAGGCACCTCAGGGCCCCTCATGGGGCACAGCCTACCTAGAAGCTGCTGGAGAGAAAGTCACTCAGTGGGCTACGGGATCCTGCCTTTGGGATGATGTTCCCACTCAGAGAAGACAGTCCACACAGAAGACCACATGGCCAGCCCAAGATGAGACACGACGTCCCTCAAAGACCCATAGCCCTAGAAGGGACAACACTGGAGACACAGTGCGGGAACGGATCCCGCCACACCGAGGCATAGCACTAAGGGGGTGCAGCAGAAGAGCAAGGAAGTGGAGCAACAAGGTCCCCAGGGAATGCCAAAGGAGGACTTTGGGGGCAGGACTTGGTGCCCGCACAGACTGGACTGGAAAATACTGCTAAGGGCCAACAAACAGTCCGTGAACTAACTACGAGCTTTCCTTTCTTGAGGAGTTGTGTTTTCTTTGATGGTCATTGGATTTTGGCTGTTTTCTTTCTTTTGGTGCTTGCTTTCGCTCTGTCTTGTGTTTGTGCATGTTATTACCTCTACTGTATGTCTAAAAAGAGATGCTGGATGCACAATCTGCAGGAGAGCAAAAAGGGGACCAACGCTTCGCGGGAGGGCCATGGGAAAGAGGGAGTTGGGGGGAAAGGGAGTGATGTCAAGAAACCCAGAGACAAGGGAACAACAAGTGGATGCAAATCCGTGGTGAGGGCGATGTAGGAATCCTGGTAGGGCGTGATCAAGGGTGAAGGAACCAAGAGGATTTACTGAAACCCAAATGAAGACTGAGCATGGCAGTGGGCACAAGAGGGAAATGAAAGGGAATAGCAGAGCGACCTAGGAAGCACGGGCCAGTTATACAGGTCTAAAGAAAGCCACGCACAGATGTAAATATATTTATCTGTGAGCATGGGGAAATACACCTATGTCCATATCTTTATAGGTGTCCTATTAAGGTAGCAGATGGCCTTTGGGCCTCCACTCAAGGACTCTCTCATTGCAAGAATACCTTGTTCTATGACATTGGCATTCTATGATGCTCACCTTCCCGACACGTTCCCTGATGTCTAAGCGGTTGCATAAGCAAATGTGGTCAAGAAAGCTGATGGTGCCCTGCTATCAAAAGATATGGCGTCTGAGGTCTTCAAGGCCTGAAGGGTAAGCAAGCGGCCATGTAGCTCAGAAACAACAGAGCCCACATGGAATAAGCATACCAGCCTGTGCGATCACGAGGTATCAAAGGGATCAGGCATCATCAGCACAAAAAAATCTCATTGCGAATGAGCAGGGAATGCTGGGTAGAGAGCCAAAGCCCATTTTCAGTACACTGGACATTCCCTTAAGTAAGGTCTTGGGGAAGAGACAAGCCTACACAGGGTACTAGACAGCAACGGTGAAACACAACTTTCCTCTAGCTCCTCAATGCTTCCTCTCCCCTCACTATCAAGATCCCAATTATAACTTACAAATCTGACTAGACCAGAGAATGTACACTGGGACAGATAGGAACTAGAAACCCAGGGAATTCAAGGTGGATGAGCCCTTTAGGACCAGTGTTATGAATGGGGATGCTGGAAGGGTGGAGGGAGGGTAGGCTGGCACCAGGGAACCGATGACAAGGATCTACATAAAACCTCAAAAGAAAAGGGGGTGAAGGGGGACATCAGACTGCAAGATATGACAAAATAATAATTAGTAAATGATGAGGGATTTATGAGGAGGGGTAGTGAGAATGGCGGCGGGGGGAATGAGGAGCTGAGGCCAGGGGCTTGGGTGGAGAGGAGATATTTTGAGAATAATGAGGGCAATGAATGTACAAATGTGCCTTATATCAGTGATGTTTGCACGTATTGTGGTTATTGTTGTATGAGCCCCTATAAAAGGAGAGGAAAAAAAAGACCCTGGCAGAGGGCTGATGCTAGGATGATCTCAGGCTGGATTAGACCAGCAAAAGCAGGTGCTGCAGTCGCCTCACCCTGTGTCTATTCCTATGTGAGGCATGAAGCTTAGCGTTCACAGCACCGGCAGCTGGACAGTGAGAGAGGCGGGGCTCTGAGGTCATTCCACAGGGGGAATGGCCCTCCGGTTCCTGCAGGGCCCACCCTCCTGTGTAGTCCTGCTGTCTGGGGCACCTCTTTCACGGAGCCCACACCAGGGGAGCTCTTCAACTCATGGGGGATTGGCAGGAAGCCTCTGCTCATGCACACACACCACCACCTAGCTGGAGGACCTCGGTGAACAAACCTTGAGGCAGACAACAAGCCCACTAACTGATCCTGTGAGAGATATAATCAGGATCCAGAATCCGGCAACTGGGAGCAAGGGGCAGCATACCTGGGTCCCAGCCCCTCCCACTGCCCTCTGCAAGGAGTGACATTCCAAAGCACAGTGTTTTCCAAAAGCACTGTCAGGACTTTGGAATGGGCAGCTCATTTGTGGACATGGATACTATGTGATCCAGACATACTACCTCCTCTGATCCTGTCAGCCAAGACTAAAAACCCTTCCAAGCTGAAAGCCATGCATCTGAACAGTATCCACCAGCCACTCACGTCCACTCCTGCTGCCTCCAAAGAGCTTTCCTGGGTTGGTCAGATCTCTCTGGGGACAGATATCCCTCGGTCCTTGGTTCTGCGTGAGAAAGAATTCACGCCAAAGCCTGGTTTGTGATCCAAGGGAGGTTTAGGAGCGTTAGGGAGGTGTGTTGGGCAACCCTGGTCGATCCTAGTGGCTGAATTGAATATACTTGGCCTAGGTGGGTCGATGCAGGTGCAGCGCCCACCCAGGTGGACCTGCCCTTCCTGGCCGGAAACCTGGACCTCTGAGCACGCACAGTGTGCCACTCCTTCCTGGGCCGCTAACTGGGCCATCTGAGCATGTGTAATGGACACCCCAGTCCCTATGCTAGCTACCTAACATTTGCATCCTGAAGAGATGTGGACCCAAATCTTTGGGGTACTGGGCGACGACATCTCTAGCTACTTCCTGCTGGCAAAAGGGGCGAGGTGGGGCTTTGGGTCCACACCCTTCCTGCTCTGCTGGGAGGGGTTGTCCATTCAGCGCTAGATTGGATAAGGTTGAAGTGGTCCAGGAGATGGTGGTCCTGGAGTTGGCACAATTGGATTAGGGGCTTTGGTAACTTGAGAACTTCTGGAAAAACCAACAAACGCACAAAAGGGTGAACAGTTTAACTGAGACAAGGCTAGGATTGTGAGGTGGGAGTGCCCTTGAAAGTAGGTGAGTATCACAGGAAGTAAGTAAAAAATCTTAGGATTATCAGGCGTGTGTGTTTGTTCATTCTAAGTACCGGCACAGGGGTAAAAGCATTCACAATTTCCCCTAGCGGGGTCCAGGGTTTGGGCACTACTGGGTGCAGTGGGATCACCGCTTCACTTATGATCCTAAGGCATTGGCCCCTCTGATAAGAACCATCCTTCTTTTTAACCCTATAACGCCTCACTTTTAAATTTTTGGGCAAAAAAAAATTCGTTTTGATTCATTACTTTCATAGTTATCAATATATATACATTTACATTCATTTCATTAAATGTTAGGGAAAGGTCATGCCTGGCGTAATAGGGTTAAATTGTAATATTGGGATGCTACAGGCGGATTCAACAGGGATCAAAAGTAGAGTAACTGCCTGTGTCATTTTCAATTTTCTCGGGTTCCATTTGAGTAAAAGGCTTGTAAGTTACCCGGGGACCAAATGCCCCTGGTGCCTCTACTAGGGGTAGAATGTTCAGGGAGGGTTCAGGGGTGGGACAATAGTGACCTGAAGTCCAGGATCCCTTAGGGCAGGGGTCCTCAAATTGTTTACACAGGGGGCCAGTTCATTGTCTCTCCGACCGTTGGAGGGCCAGACTATGGTTTTCAAAAAACCTATGGACAAATTCCTATGCACACTGCACGAGTCGGCTGCTAAGCAGGACAGGCAGTGGCAGCAAAAACACCCCGAGGGTGAGATAAATGGCATCGCGCCACATGTGCCCCATGGACCACAGTTTGAGGACGCCAGCCTTAGGGGTTCCTGGGTGCACTGGGGATGAAGGTCTCCTACTGCTCCTCGAGAGGAGAAATGCTCTAAGTTCTGGCATCTCCGCCCACTTTCCCGGCACTCTACCGAACTGTTCCCGGTGAATCACGGTTGGAAGGGAAAGCGTACCCTTCTCTGCCCACCATTCTCCTTTCTCAAAACGATACTGTGGCCAAATAGAGTTGCAAAGTGAATCTATCAGCTTTTGTTTGCCCAGCCTCTCTGTATCAACTCTATCCCAATTGGACACGATTCATGCAAGGAGGCAATTCCTGAGCATCAAGCTGCTAAGTCCCATCTAGAAAGCACAAAACAAGGAGGCGATTGACAGCTTGCTGCCTCCAGGTCAATAACCCCCACTTGAGAGCACACCCCTGGGTTGCCCTGAATCTCATGCCTCAGCCCGAGGGAAGGGGTCAAGGACTAGTCGCCGAGGGCGACCTTTAGGTCCAACCATTTTTCTGGACAACAGGCTAGGAGGACCACTGCTTGGGATGGCCCCAAGGCCCTCCAAGACGCCTGCTGGCGGGGCTGATGCTCAAATCTCTCAAGGGAAGGGACACGTGGCAGCTCAGGGAACCTTAAGGGAAATTGGAATTTCTGGCTGGAACATCATGGCAGAGGAGCTGTGTATTAAGTAAGAGCTGTCCCCAAAAGTGCCTGAAGCAGCATCGCTGAAAGCCTAAATAACAGTGACTCCGCCTAGGCTCCCGAACGCCATTGGCCTAAGCCTGGGCCACGGAAAAGCAGCCTGTAAGAAGGAACAAACCAAATCTGGAAGAACACTAGCCCTACAACGCCTCAAGTTTTAAATTTTGGAAATTTTTTTTTGGTTTTTATTATTTACTTTCATAGTTATCAATATATATGACATTCAAAATATATTTTAAAAGCATAAAATTTTCAGTGTTTTTGAAATGTGACCAAATTGTCACATTTATAATTTGGGTACCAGATACGTTTTCATTAAGAATTATGACAATTTTGTGCTTGGCGTTATAGGGCTAGAGCAGCTTGTTTGAAAAACCAGGAGAAAGGCAAAGGGAATGGAGGGGAAAAGGGAAACTTTGGGCTCCCGGGACCAGGCAGGGCTAACTCCCAGGCCTCTTCACCCAGCTCCCTAGGCAGCGCCCTTCCACATGTGGACTGGTGGGTGCCATCTTGGCCATGGTCACAGATCCTGTTACCTCTCGGCTACAATGGCGACTGTGTAGGATCTCTGGGAAAAGCTGAAACAGCTTTGACAAGAGTGAAGCCATTTGGGGCTGACAGAAGCCACCATGAAAAGAAAATAAAGTAGCTAGGAAGTGTAAATGAACTAGCTGATATTGGGGAGGTAGGCTGTGCAGACGTCGCCCAAGGGAATGTCATGAAGGAAATGGGTGTTCAGAAGGCTTGCGAGAACGACCAGAGCAGTTTTGGTTCAACTAAGAATGGCTAACCCTAATACCCCGCTTCTCACTCGCCTAGTCCTGAGGAAGTATCCATGTACCTACTATACAAAACAGTGACATTGGAAAAATCAGTGCCTTGAAAAGCCCAGGAGAGGCGGACGAGCCACCACTAGAGAGAACGGGCCTAGTCCTCGCCTAGAAAAATCGAAGCTACAGACAATAATGCTCGAAGCTGAATAAAGGTGTCCAGGCTCTGTTTCACTTGACCCCAAAGAGCCCATGCTCACTCTCCATGTAGGGAGCCAGCCAGTAAATTTCTAGGTGGACAAAGGGGTCACCTTCTTGGTTTCAGAAAAGACTACAGGTGCCTTGTCAAAAGGAAAGGCTTTCATTACAGGGGCCCCAGGGCAGACCCAAGCACACCCATGGACAACGGCCAGAATAACAGATTTAGCACAAGAGACAGTTACACGCTCACCCTGGTAATGCCTCAATGCCCCTTTCCCCTAATTGATCGTGACTTATTATGAAAAATGGCAGCCATAATTACTTTCTCATCTGCTACAACCACCTTAACCCTTGAACTTGAAAAGCCAAAAGTTTTGCTCACCGCTCCAATGTCAGAGTGATATGTGTTTTATCAAGGAGCAGAAGAGACCTCCTCAAAGGAACTTCTCGATAAATCACTAAAAGATATTCCTTTTGTTTGGGCAGAGAACAACCTGCCAGACCTTTCTGAACTTCAGGTGCCTGGGGTCGTACAACTTCTGAGCTCAGCTACACTGGTGTGTCAAGCTCACCCTACTCCCTGGATAGCAAAAGTGGGTATTTCTGTTCCCATTTGCAGACTAAAGAGGACAGACATTTGGGTCCTCTGCAAGTCCACATGGAATGCTCCCTTGCTGCCAATGCAGAAGCCGGGAACTGAGGACTTCCAACCGGTGCAGGATCTCAGAGAGGCAAATGAGAGGATAGAAACTGGCCACCCCACGTGCCAAACCCCGAGACCCTCCTGAGTACTATCCCTTCAAACTGAATTTCTTATACTGTTTTGGACTTAAAGGATGCTTTGTTCTCCATACCCGTGTCCCCTGCACATCAACCCAGTGAAGACTTACAGGGACACAAGGAGGAACACCCCCAAACCACCTTGCTCCAGTATGCAGATGACCTCCTCCTGGCCTCCAAAACCCTGGAGGAATGCCAACGGGCTACCAAGGACCTGATAATAGTCCTTGGCCCATTGGGGTACAGGGTATCTGCAAGAAAGGCTCAACTGTGTGTCCATAAAGCTGTATACCTAGGCTACCAACTGGAGGAGGGAAAACGGACCTTGTCCCCCAGCCGCACTGAGGCGATCCTCAAAATCCCAGTCCCTGAGACTAAGAGGCAGTTGCAAGAGTTTCTAGGAGCTGTGGGGTACTGTCCATTGTGGAATTTGGGATTTGCAAAAACAACGAAACCCCTATATGCAAGTACTGGGGAAAGGAAAAAGAACTTAAATGGACTGAAGTAGAACAACAAGCGTTTGAATCCTTTTAAGAGTCGCTCATATGGGCAACCTCTCTTGCCCTTCTAGACATAGTAAAGCCCTTCCAATTGTCTATGTGAGGCCAGAGGCACAGCATAAGAAGTGCTAACTGAGAACTTGCGGCCATGGAAGAGACCTGTGACCTATCTTTCAAAGAAACTGGACTCTGTAGCTGCAGGATGGCTGAGCTGCATGCGAGCTGAGGCTGCCACGGCCATCCTAGTCATAGAAGCTAGGAAGCTTACACTGGGACAGGATATTGCTGTGGTAGGGGGACCTATGGTTGAACCACTCCTAACCAGTCCCCCGGACCGGTGGATCTCGAATGCCAGGACTATACCACAAATCCCCAAGGTAGTGGCTGTGACCATGCCATCCCCAGTGTTACAGCCACAACCTACATACTCAGAAAATGATCTAAAGATAAGCCAAGAGCTGGCCTGCCAAAATGACTGGGAGCATCCAGGGTGGCTGGTCCATCCTGATGGAAGAAGATTCATGCCAGAAGCTCTGGGAGAGATCTGATTCAAGGACTACATGAAGGTATGCATTTGGGATCCTCTCTAAACTGTCTCGGTTGCTTCTCAGGCACTTTTACATACCCAGGCTTGGACACTGGGTGGCAGATGTCACGCACCGTTGATTGCACTGTGCTCGGGTAAACAACCCCAGAAAGAAAAGGAGCAACCCCAACCACGAGCTCGAGGTAGTAGTCCAGGAGAATTCTGGGAGGTGGACTTTATGGATATCAAACTTAGAAAGTATGGCTACCGATATTTGCTGGTGTTCGTAGACACCTGTTCTGGATGGGTGGAAGCCTTCCCAACAAAGAAGGAAACTGCTGCCACTGTGTGTAAATTATTAGTAACTAAAATTGTCCCTAGATTTGGCCTTCCCACCATCTTGGGGTCCAACAATGGCCCAACATTTATTGCTCAAATTACTAAAGTCTTAGCAATGCTTCTAAATATTAACTGGAAGCTCTTCAGGGCAAGTAGAAAAAATAAACAGAACCCTAAAGGAATTGTTCGTTAAGTTGCATTTAGGACCTGGCGAGAACTGGGTTGATCCTTACTTTACCTTTTGCCCTACTTCAAGTCCGATGCACTCCCTATGTGAAAAGCATGACCCCATTTGAATTTATGTTTGGCAGACCTTCCCCAAATCCTTCCAAGATTGAAAGAAGTAGAAATAATGGAAGTCACTAATCGTTCCCTCATCGAGTGCCTGCAGGCTGTGCAACAGGTGAGAGACAAATCATCTGCTCTGACACCGTCATTTTGGGCCTAACCAAGGGAAAGGGAACAGGCAGCCAACAACGTGCCACCAGGAAACTGGACATGGGTAAAGAAGCACCAACCTGACACCTTAGAACCTGGGTGGACTGGCCCATACCAAGTGATACTTACAACACCAACTGCTGTTAAAATAGTGGGGAGGGGGCCGTGGATTCATCAGTCATAAGTAAAAAAAAAAAAAAAAAAAAAAAAAAAGCCCTCCCTGAGCATATCCTGAAAAGATGGACACCGAGAAAGACGGAAAATCCCTCAAAATTAAGGCTTTACAGAACTTAATTGTTTTTCTCTGAGTATTGCTGACAGTACTCACTGTTTCCCCCAAGCACAAACACATCTGTGGACTGCTATTCTAACCTCCAGCAGACTCAGGTTTACACAGGCACCTCAGGGCCCCTCATGGGGCACAGCCTACCTAGAAGCTGCTGGAGAGAAAGTCACTCAGTGGGCTACGGGATCCTGCCTTTGGGATGATGTTCCCACTCAGAGAAGACAGTCCACACAGAAGACCACATGGCCAGCCCAAGATGAGACACGACGTCCCTCAAAGACCCATAGCCCTAGAAGGGACAACACTGGAGACACAGTGCGGGAACGGATCCCGCCACACCGAGGCATAGCACTAAGGGGGTGCAGCAGAAGAGCAAGGAAGTGGAGCAACAAGGTCCCCAGGGAATGCCAAAGGAGGACTTTGGGGGCAGGACTTGGTGCCCGCACAGACTGGACTGGAAAACACTGCTAAGGGCCAACAAACAGTCTGTGAACTAACTACGAGCTTTCCTTTCTTGAGGAGTTGTGTTTTCTTTGATGGTCATTGGATTTTGGCTGTTTTCTTTCTTTTGGTGCTTGCTTTCGCTCTGTCTTGTGTTTGTGCATGTTATTACCTCTACTGTATGTCTAAAAAGAGATGCTGGATGCACAATCTGCAGGAGAGCAAAAAGGGGACCAACGCTTCGCGGGAGGGCCATGGGAAAGAGGGAGTTGGGGGGAAAGGGAGTGATGTCAAGAAACCCAGAGACAAGGGAACAACAAGTGGATGCAAATCCGTGGTGAGGGCGATGTAGGAATCCTGGTAGGGCGTGATCAAGGGTGAAGGAACCAAGAGGATTTACTGAAACCCAAATGAAGACTGAGCATGGCAGTGGGCACAAGAGGGAAATGAAAGGGAATAGCAGAGCGACCTAGGAAGCACGGGCCAGTTATACAGGTCTAAAGAAAGCCACGCACAGATGTAAATATATTTATCTGTGAGCATGGGGAAATACACCTATGTCCATATCTTTATAGGTGTCCTATTAAGGTAGCAGATGGCCTTTGGGCCTCCACTCAAGGACTCTCTCATTGCAAGAATACCTTGTTCTATGACATTGGCATTCTATGATGCTCACCTTCCCGACACGTTCCCTGATGTCTAAGCGGTTGCATAAGCAAATGTGGTCAAGAAAGCTGATGGTGCCCTGCTATCAAAAGATATGGCGTCTGAGGTCTTCAAGGCCTGAAGGGTAAGCAAGCGGCCATGTAGCTCAGAAACAACAGAGCCCACATGGAATAAGCATACCAGCCTGTGCGATCACGAGGTATCAAAGGGATCAGGCATCATCAGCACAAAAAAATCTCATTGCGAATGAGCAGGGAATGCTGGGTAGAGAGCCAAAGCCCATTTTCAGTACACTGGACATTCCCTTAAGTAAGGTCTTGGGGAAGAGACAAGCCTACACAGGGTACTAGACAGCAACGGTGAAACACAACTTTCCTCTAGCTCCTCAATGCTTCCTCTCCCCTCACTATCAAGATCCCAATTATAACTTACAAATCTGACTAGACCAGAGAATGTACACTGGGACAGATAGGAACTAGAAACCCAGGGAATTCAAGGTGGATGAGCCCTTTAGGACCAGTGTTATGAATGGGGATGCTGGAAGGGTGGAGGGAGGGTAGGCTGGCACCAGGGAACCGATGACAAGGATCTACATAAAACCTCAAAAGAAAAGGGGGTGAAGGGGGACATCAGACTGCAAGATATGACAAAATAATAATTAGTAAATGATGAGGGATTTATGAGGAGGGGTAGTGAGAATGGCGGCGGGGGGAATGAGGAGCTGAGGCCAGGGGCTTGGGTGGAGAGGAGATATTTTGAGAATAATGAGGGCAATGAATGTACAAATGTGCCTTATATCAGTGATGTTTGCACGTATTGTGGTTATTGTTGTATGAGCCCCTATAAAAGGAGAGGAAAAAAAGACCCTGGCAGAGGGCTGATGCTAGGATGATCTCAGGCTGGATTAGACCAGCAAAAGCAGGTGCTGCAGTCGCCTCACCCTGTGTCTATTCCTATGTGAGGCATGAAGCTTAGCGTTCACAGCACCGGCAGCTGGACAGTGAGAGAGGCGGGGCTCTGAGGTCATTCCACAGGGGGAATGGCCCTCCGGTTCCTGCAGGGCCCACCCTCCTGTGTAGTCCTGCTGTCTGGGGCACCTCTTTCACGGAGCCCACACCAGGGGAGCTCTTCAACTCATGGGGGATTGGCAGGAAGCCTCTGCTCATGCACACACACCACCACCTAGCTGGAGGACCTCGGTGAACAAACCTTGAGGCAGACAACAAGCCCACTAACTGATCCTGTGAGAGATATAATCAGGATCCAGAATCCGGCAACTGGGAGCAAGGGGCAGCATACCTGGGTCCCAGCCCCTCCCACTGCCCTCTGCAAGGAGTGACATTCCAAAGCACAGTGTTTTCCAAAAGCACTGTCAGGACTTTGGAATGGGCAGCTCATTTGTGGACATGGATACTATGTGATCCAGACATACTACCTCCTCTGATCCTGTCAGCCAAGACTAAAAACCCTTCCAAGCTGAAAGCCATGCATCTGAACAGTATCCACCAGCCACTCACGTCCACTCCTGCTGCCTCCAAAGAGCTTTCCTGGGTTGGTCAGATCTCTCTGGGGACAGATATCCCTCGGTCCTTGGTTCTGCGTGAGAAAGAATTCACGCCAAAGCCTGGTTTGTGATCCAAGGGAGGTTTAGGAGCGTTAGGGAGGTGTGTTGGGCAACCCTGGTCGATCCTAGTGGCTGAATTGAATATACTTGGCCTAGGTGGGTCGATGCAGGTGCAGCGCCCACCCAGGTGGACCTGCCCTTCCTGGCCGGAAACCTGGACCTCTGAGCACGCACAGTGTGCCACTCCTTCCTGGGCCGCTAACTGGGCCATCTGAGCATGTGTAATGGACACCCCAGTCCCTATGCTAGCTACCTAACATTTGCATCCTGAAGAGATGTGGACCCAAATCTTTGGGGTACTGGGCGACGACATCTCTAGCTACTTCCTGCTGGCAAAAGGGGCGAGGTGGGGCTTTGGGTCCACACCCTTCCTGCTCTGCTGGGAGGGGTTGTCCATTCAGCGCTAGATTGGATAAGGTTGAAGTGGTCCAGGAGATGGTGGTCCTGGAGTTGGCACAATTGGATTAGGGGCTTTGGTAACTTGAGAACTTCTGGAAAAACCAACAAACGCACAAAAGGGTGAACAGTTTAACTGAGACAAGGCTAGGATTGTGAGGTGGGAGTGCCCTTGAAAGTAGGTGAGTATCACAGGAAGTAAGTAAAAAATCTTAGGATTATCAGGCGTGTGTGTTTGTTCATTCTAAGTACCGGCACAGGGGTAAAAGCATTCACAATTTCCCCTAGCGGGGTCCAGGGTTTGGGCACTACTGGGTGCAGTGGGATCACCGCTTCACTTATGATCCTAAGGCATTGGCCCCTCTGATAAGAACCATCCTTCTTTTTAACCCTATAACGCCTCACTTTTAAATTTTTGGGCAAAAAAAAATTCGTTTTGATTCATTACTTTCATAGTTATCAATATATATACATTTACATTCATTTCATTAAATGTTAGGGAAAGGTCATGCCTGGCGTAATAGGGTTAAATTGTAATATTGGGATGCTACAGGCGGATTCAACAGGGATCAAAAGTAGAGTAACTGCCTGTGTCATTTTCAATTTTCTCGGGTTCCATTTGAGTAAAAGGCTTGTAAGTTACCCGGGGACCAAATGCCCCTGGTGCCTCTACTAGGGGTAGAATGTTCAGGGAGGGTTCAGGGGTGGGACAATAGTGACCTGAAGTCCAGGATCCCTTAGGGCAGGGGTCCTCAAATTGTTTACACAGGGGGCCAGTTCATTGTCTCTCCGACCGTTGGAGGGCCAGACTATGGTTTTCAAAAAACCTATGGACAAATTCCTATGCACACTGCACGAGTCGGCTGCTAAGCAGGACAGGCAGTGGCAGCAAAAACACCCCGAGGGTGAGATAAATGGCATCGCGCCACATGTGCCCCATGGACCACAGTTTGAGGACGCCAGCCTTAGGGGTTCCTGGGTGCACTGGGGATGAAGGTCTCCTACTGCTCCTCGAGAGGAGAAATGCTCTAAGTTCTGGCATCTCCGCCCACTTTCCCGGCACTCTACCGAACTGTTCCCGGTGAATCACGGTTGGAAGGGAAAGCGTACCCTTCTCTGCCCACCATTCTCCTTTCTCAAAACGATACTGTGGCCAAATAGAGTTGCAAAGTGAATCTATCAGCTTTTGTTTGCCCAGCCTCTCTGTATCAACTCTATCCCAATTGGACACGATTCATGCAAGGAGGCAATTCCTGAGCATCAAGCTGCTAAGTCCCATCTAGAAAGCACAAAACAAGGAGGCGATTGACAGCTTGCTGCCTCCAGGTCAATAACCCCCACTTGAGAGCACACCCCTGGGTTGCCCTGAATCTCATGCCTCAGCCCGAGGGAAGGGGTCAAGGACTAGTCGCCGAGGGCGACCTTTAGGTCCAACCATTTTTCTGGACAACAGGCTAGGAGGACCACTGCTTGGGATGGCCCCAAGGCCCTCCAAGACGCCTGCTGGCGGGGCTGATGCTCAAATCTCTCAAGGGAAGGGACACGTGGCAGCTCAGGGAACCTTAAGGGAAATTGGAATTTCTGGCTGGAACATCATGGCAGAGGAGCTGTGTATTAAGTAAGAGCTGTCCCCAAAAGTGCCTGAAGCAGCATCGCTGAAAGCCTAAATAACAGTGACTCCGCCTAGGCTCCCGAACGCCATTGGCCTAAGCCTGGGCCACGGAAAAGCAGCCTGTAAGAAGGAACAAACCAAATCTGGAAGAACACTAGCCCTACAACGCCTCAAGTTTTAAATTTTGGAAATTTTTTTTTGGTTTTTATTATTTACTTTCATAGTTATCAATATATATGACATTCAAAATATATTTTAAAAGCATAAAATTTTCAGTGTTTTTGAAATGTGACCAAATTGTCACATTTATAATTTGGGTACCAGATACGTTTTCATTAAGAATTATGACAATTTTGTGCTTGGCGTTATAGGGCTAGAGCAGCTTGTTTGAAAAACCAGGAGAAAGGCAAAGGGAATGGAGGGGAAAAGGGAAACTTTGGGCTCCCGGGACCAGGCAGGGCTAACTCCCAGGCCTCTTCACCCAGCTCCCTAGGCAGCGCCCTTCCACATGTGGACTGGTGGGTGCCATCTTGGCCATGGTCACAGATCCTGTTACCTCTCGGCTACAATGGCGACTGTGTAGGATCTCTGGGAAAAGCTGAAACAGCTTTGACAAGAGTGAAGCCATTTGGGGCTGACAGAAGCCACCATGAAAAGAAAATAAAGTAGCTAGGAAGTGTAAATGAACTAGCTGATATTGGGGAGGTAGGCTGTGCAGACGTCGCCCAAGGGAATGTCATGAAGGAAATGGGTGTTCAGAAGGCTTGCGAGAACGACCAGAGCAGTTTTGGTTCAACTAAGAATGGCTAACCCTAATACCCCGCTTCTCACTCGCCTAGTCCTGAGGAAGTATCCATGTACCTACTATACAAAACAGTGACATTGGAAAAATCAGTGCCTTGAAAAGCCCAGGAGAGGCGGACGAGCCACCACTAGAGAGAACGGGCCTAGTCCTCGCCTAGAAAAATCGAAGCTACAGACAATAATGCTCGAAGCTGAATAAAGGTGTCCAGGCTCTGTTTCACTTGACCCCAAAGAGCCCATGCTCACTCTCCATGTAGGGAGCCAGCCAGTAAATTTCTAGGTGGACAAAGGGGTCACCTTCTTGGTTTCAGAAAAGACTACAGGTGCCTTGTCAAAAGGAAAGGCTTTCATTACAGGGGCCCCAGGGCAGACCCAAGCACACCCATGGACAACGGCCAGAATAACAGATTTAGCACAAGAGACAGTTACACGCTCACCCTGGTAATGCCTCAATGCCCCTTTCCCCTAATTGATCGTGACTTATTATGAAAAATGGCAGCCATAATTACTTTCTCATCTGCTACAACCACCTTAACCCTTGAACTTGAAAAGCCAAAAGTTTTGCTCACCGCTCCAATGTCAGAGTGATATGTGTTTTATCAAGGAGCAGAAGAGACCTCCTCAAAGGAACTTCTCGATAAATCACTAAAAGATATTCCTTTTGTTTGGGCAGAGAACAACCTGCCAGACCTTTCTGAACTTCAGGTGCCTGGGGTCGTACAACTTCTGAGCTCAGCTACACTGGTGTGTCAAGCTCACCCTACTCCCTGGATAGCAAAAGTGGGTATTTCTGTTCCCATTTGCAGACTAAAGAGGACAGACATTTGGGTCCTCTGCAAGTCCACATGGAATGCTCCCTTGCTGCCAATGCAGAAGCCGGGAACTGAGGACTTCCAACCGGTGCAGGATCTCAGAGAGGCAAATGAGAGGATAGAAACTGGCCACCCCACGTGCCAAACCCCGAGACCCTCCTGAGTACTATCCCTTCAAACTGAATTTCTTATACTGTTTTGGACTTAAAGGATGCTTTGTTCTCCATACCCGTGTCCCCTGCACATCAACCCAGTGAAGACTTACAGGGACACAAGGAGGAACACCCCCAAACCACCTTGCTCCAGTATGCAGATGACCTCCTCCTGGCCTCCAAAACCCTGGAGGAATGCCAACGGGCTACCAAGGACCTGATAATAGTCCTTGGCCCATTGGGGTACAGGGTATCTGCAAGAAAGGCTCAACTGTGTGTCCATAAAGCTGTATACCTAGGCTACCAACTGGAGGAGGGAAAACGGACCTTGTCCCCCAGCCGCACTGAGGCGATCCTCAAAATCCCAGTCCCTGAGACTAAGAGGCAGTTGCAAGAGTTTCTAGGAGCTGTGGGGTACTGTCCATTGTGGAATTTGGGATTTGCAAAAACAACGAAACCCCTATATGCAAGTACTGGGGAAAGGAAAAAGAACTTAAATGGACTGAAGTAGAACAACAAGCGTTTGAATCCTTTTAAGAGTCGCTCATATGGGCAACCTCTCTTGCCCTTCTAGACATAGTAAAGCCCTTCCAATTGTCTATGTGAGGCCAGAGGCACAGCATAAGAAGTGCTAACTGAGAACTTGCGGCCATGGAAGAGACCTGTGACCTATCTTTCAAAGAAACTGGACTCTGTAGCTGCAGGATGGCTGAGCTGCATGCGAGCTGAGGCTGCCACGGCCATCCTAGTCATAGAAGCTAGGAAGCTTACACTGGGACAGGATATTGCTGTGGTAGGGGGACCTATGGTTGAACCACTCCTAACCAGTCCCCCGGACCGGTGGATCTCGAATGCCAGGACTATACCACAAATCCCCAAGGTAGTGGCTGTGACCATGCCATCCCCAGTGTTACAGCCACAACCTACATACTCAGAAAATGATCTAAAGATAAGCCAAGAGCTGGCCTGCCAAAATGACTGGGAGCATCCAGGGTGGCTGGTCCATCCTGATGGAAGAAGATTCATGCCAGAAGCTCTGGGAGAGATCTGATTCAAGGACTACATGAAGGTATGCATTTGGGATCCTCTCTAAACTGTCTCGGTTGCTTCTCAGGCACTTTTACATACCCAGGCTTGGACACTGGGTGGCAGATGTCACGCACCGTTGATTGCACTGTGCTCGGGTAAACAACCCCAGAAAGAAAAGGAGCAACCCCAACCACGAGCTCGAGGTAGTAGTCCAGGAGAATTCTGGGAGGTGGACTTTATGGATATCAAACTTAGAAAGTATGGCTACCGATATTTGCTGGTGTTCGTAGACACCTGTTCTGGATGGGTGGAAGCCTTCCCAACAAAGAAGGAAACTGCTGCCACTGTGTGTAAATTATTAGTAACTAAAATTGTCCCTAGATTTGGCCTTCCCACCATCTTGGGGTCCAACAATGGCCCAACATTTATTGCTCAAATTACTAAAGTCTTAGCAATGCTTCTAAATATTAACTGGAAGCTCTTCAGGGCAAGTAGAAAAAATAAACAGAACCCTAAAGGAATTGTTCGTTAAGTTGCATTTAGGACCTGGCGAGAACTGGGTTGATCCTTACTTTACCTTTTGCCCTACTTCAAGTCTGATGCACTCCCTATGTGAAAAGCATGACCCCATTTGAATTTATGTTTGGCAGACCTTCCCCAAATCCTCCCAAAATTGAAAGAAGTAGAAATAATGGAAGTCACTAATCGTTCCCTCATCGAGTGCCTGCAGTCTGTGCAACAGGTGAGAGACAAATCATCTGCTCTGACACCTTCATTTTGGGCCTAACCAAGGGAAAGGGAACAGGCAGCCAACAACGTGCAACCAGGAAACTGGACATGGGTAAAGAAACACCAACCTGACACCATAGAACCTAGGTGGACTGGCCCATACCAAGTGATACTTACAACACCAACTGCAGTTAAAATAGTGGGGAGGGGGCCTTGGATTCCTCAGTCATAAGTAAAAAAAAAAGCCCTCCCTGAGCATATCCTGGAAAGATGGACACCGAGAAAGACGGAAAATCCCTCAAAATTAAGGCTTTACAGAACTTAATTGTTTTTCTCTGAGTTTTGCTGACAACACCCAGTGTTTCCCCCAAGCACAAACACATCTGTGGACTGCTATTCTAACCTCCAGCAGTGAATATGTAACCTCTTATACTGGGTATGACCCCCTGTATTCATTTTGATTTGTTTGATTTGCTAGGAAAGAATTGGCATTCTGGATCCTTTAAAGGTAAAGGGCACAATGGGACCTATACTCGAATCCCGTCCTATGGGTGCGGAATACCCTCTATAGAAAGAAGGCTCCAAACAAACCATGTCTATATATGCCTGGCTCATGGACTCCCTAACTGCCAAGGGGAGGGACATTACCATTGCGCAGCTTGGGGTTGTGAAACCATCATTTTCAGGATGGAAACTTGTTAAAGATGACCCTATTATTTTTACAAGAATGAGACTCAAGTTGGAAGGGTTTGATCCCACTACGTGTATGGTTTCCAAATATAACCCAATAAGAATTGGATTCAAGCGTTATTGGGTTCACTGGGAAAACATGGGGAATTCAACATTATGTAAATGATAGAGATCCCGGACAACCTTTTCTATCCAGCAAAGTAAAATATGGCAACCTGCCATCCGTACAAAGGCCCAAACCTCGGGATAAATCCTGAAGAGCCACAGCTGGTGTCATTAAGATTCCTTTGCCGCACCCTCCAGACTCTCCAGTATCTTTCCCGTTCACTGCCAGCCCAACTCACAGGGCCCTTCTCATTCAGGAGCCACCTCAAGGTTCTGTGTTTGATTCTCGGGATGCTGTATTCCAATTTATGAACTCAAATCCTCACCTCACAGCTGATTGTTGGCTTTGTCTGAACCCTGCTTCCCCTTACTATGTAGGCACAGGTACAAATAGCACTATTGGTACAGAGTGTAATCCAATTAGAAATGTTAGTAAAAAGGATTACACGAAGCAGCAGTCTATAGGTGATGTTAGTATGGACTCAAGTCTAAGCTCACTTTAAAAGATTTGCAAGGGCAAGACTGTGTTTTTATTCATCTAAGTATCCCTTTAATATATCAAGATATCGAGATTTTTGCCTTCAAGCTGTTCCCATTGAACAAAATGTTGATCCTAATTTGTTATCTGCTCCAATGAGTACTTGCTTTACTTGTTCCACAGGACGAACACCCTGTCTCTTTTCCCCGGGTATTTGTGTGCTAGTGCATGTTACTCCTCAAGTGTACCTGTGTTCTGGTGAAGGAGGTGTAGGGATAACTTTGGAATTTCCGGATGAGTTCAAAGAGCCCCAGTATTGGTCCCACTGGTAACAGGGCTTGGGATTATGGGATTAGCTGCAGTCGGGTCAGTTGCTTTAATACAAGGAAATTTAAACTATCAGACTCTTAGTCAGCAAATTGCTTTAGATCTACAGGGATTAAAAAAAACCTGTCTCCCATTTAGAAAGATCCCTAGACTCCCTTGTAGCAGTTGTGTTGCAAACCCGCCGAGGGCTTGACTTGCTCTTTTGGAAACAAGGAATGCTGTGCACAGCATTGGGAGAAACTAATTCTATGCAAAGCATTCGGGAATCAATAAAGATAGATGAGCCCTGGTTAGGAAAGGATTAGAACAAAGAGTCAAGAAAAGAAATGGAGGAACCAATTGGTTTGAAAAGCTACTTAATTGGTCAGCCTGGCTAACTACCCTATGAACGGCCCTAGCCGGCCCCTAATCCTCCTCCTGCTAAGCCTCACATTTGGCCCAGTAATAACCAATAAGCTAGTGGCATTCCTTACACAGAAAGTACAAGCCACAAAACTTAGTGCTGAGCCCACCATACACTGGGCTGGCTACCAAAGATTCAATGATTTGAACTTGGCTAAGAACAGGAGAGTATATAGCAGCTCTGGGCAAAGCTTAAGTAGCCTTGACAAGAGAAGTCATTTTGAGCTTTCAGAAGCCATTATGAATAGTAAATAAACTAGCTATGAACTGCCAATGAACTAGCTGATACTGGGGAGTTAGGCTGTGCAGACGTAGCCCAAGGGAACGTACAGAAGGAAATGGATGTTCAGAAGGCTTGCGAGAACGACCAGAGCAGTTTTGGTCCAACTAAGAATGGCTAACCACAATACCCCGCTTCTGAGCTCTGCCTGCTTGCACACCTGCACATTGCAAAAGTATAAAAACCTTTGGAAAATTAGACTGGGGGGGGCGCTCAGTCTCCCCTCAAGAGAGCTGATGGTCTGGTCCCTGCGCAGGAAATGAAACTTGTTCTGCTGAACTTTCCGGCAGTCTGGGCGGTTTGCTGTCTGGGAATGGAGTGTAGCTACAACAGACACAGGTGGTGCCATTCTGCCTGTGAGTGGAGTCACATGGCTGGGAAAATGGAGGCCCCAGGTTGCGGCCTAGCCGAAAGCCAGCCTGGAGCCGGCCACCCAGCCAGAGTCCTGCCCAAACCAACAGGGTGGACGCAGGCGCCCCCAGGCCTGCTGCTTGCCGGAGCCGCGGCACAACACTGTTTCCCAGTCTTGGCACAACAGACTCCATTTTGAGTCCTGCACCCCCATCTTAGCTCTCAAGGCTGACCCCTAACCGACCTCCTCTCCCCAGCTCAACCCCAAATTCCTGGAACCAGCTCGTCACAAAGCCAGAATGTTTTCTGAAGATATGGTCACTCCACGCGTCCCTGACATATAGGTAAGATTAACGACCTTCTCCCTTCTGAAGCACCTGTGTGCGCAGATCCTCCCCAGCTTTGATCCTCCCCAGCTGTGCCTGCCAGCAGTGGGCATAAAAACGCTGCCAGGATTTTTTCCCCCTGCGCGGCTTCAATAGCTCAATACCCTGAGTTGCTGAACCTGCCCGCAAGCTTCTCAATAAAGCCTGCTTCTAAAACTTCGTTAATTGCATCTTTGATTCTGTTTTCACGTCCAAATAAACCTTATACACTGAGCCTCGAGAAGGCTTTTGGAGTCAAAATCCTCTCAGCCTCCAGGCAGCAGCGTCCCAGCCCCCTCACAAATGCAGCCCAGGAAGGCACGCGAGTTCCTGGGAAAGCAGGCACGTCAAGTCCCGCACACCAGCAAGAAACGGCGCAAAGACGGACACCAGCAAGAAACGGCGCAAAGACGGACACCAGCAAGAAACGGCGCAAAGACGGACACCGTGAATTCAACCCAACAATTCTCCCGAGGGTGGTGAGGTAAAAGGAGTCCAGAGGGGCCCCCAATCCGTGAGACCAACATGGGAGGGCCCACTCCTGGGGCCGGCTTACCTCATAGCTCCAAATCACACAGCACCGCTTCTTTTCGACCTCTCCGGGGACAGGTGTGCCTCGGTCCATGGCTCCACGCGAGAAACAGCTCACGGCGAGGCCTGGTTTGGGATCCCCGTGAGTTTTATGAGCGGTTAGGGAGGCGTGGTCGATGACGTGGGTCGACCCCATTGGCTGAATTGTTGAATTGAATTCACCTGGCCTAGGTGAGCCAATGCAGGTACAGCCCCACCCAGGCATAGCTCCCCCTCCTGGCTGGAAACCTGAACTGCTGAGCATGCAGTGAGCCACTGCTTCATGAGCCGGTAGCTCGGACCTCTGAGCATGTGTAATAGGCCTGCCAGTCCCTATGCTAGCTCCCTAACAGGTTTTCCAGCCAAAGGTCTGCCTTCTGGAGCTGTTCTACAGAAAGCACTTAGTTCCTGACCCCTATGCATTCGGGGTAATGGATGCCCTCGCTTCCGTGCTTGCTTCTATTTCATTCTGGAATGGTCCTTGTTTCACAGGTCGGCGAGGTCAGGAATTCTGGGCTGGTTGGCTACCAAGCACAAAATAAATAGCCAACAGATTGAAATCTCAACCCCTATATTGGTTTATTATCGACCACACAAACTTGTCTTCTGGAACTTCCCTCCTAAATTTCTGAACCCTTGAACTCCTTGACACATGTACTTGGAAAGCAAGGATTCCAAACTCTGATCACCATATCTGACTGCTCCCCCAGTCCCTCTGCACTGTCAACCAGCAAAGTCGGGCCTCTCCATTTCTCAGAAGCTGCAGATTGTTACGTGACATCACCCTGTGTTTAAATGTTAGTGATTATGCCATTTAAAAAACAAATGTGTGAGCCAACTGGGGGCAAACAAGACTCGTTTCAAACACCAGCTCTGTCTCCTCTAAGGGCCCGTGTACAACTGCGACAACACAACAGTGGGTCCTGCTGGGTCTCCATTAGCATCTGGGAGGAAGGTTATTTATTACAGGGAATCCTACCTTTGTCCCTTGGTGTTAATTGCAGACTCACTGGGTGACGGATTGTATCTGACACGCACCACGTTTGCCGCAGCAAACACCAACACTTTGTCAAACTCCGTTTGGTATTGCTCCATCCCTCCATTATTCTCCCTAAAGACAAAAATAATTAACACATTCATATAAAAGCACAGGATGAGGATAGCTTTAATTTATGCATCTAGTTCAGGGTCATCCCTCTTATCAAGATATGACAATCTAATGAGGCTTAATTAAAAGTAGCAGTGAAGCAATTTAGGAAACTGAGGGATTGTCACGAGTCCTGGTTGTGACAGCATGTTCTGTGCACCATGGAAGATAACAGATTTGTCTTCTGTGGTATCTCATATCCATCATCCCCAAACTACCTGCTCTTAGGGGTAGAGAGAGCGAGCTTGTCTTTGAAAAAAGTGCCTGGGTTTGGTAGCTGCTCACAGGATGGCAGGTGTAATGTATTATGAGAACTTAACAAGGCTCTGAGAAGATGGCTATTGGAAGGTCTGGCTGGAGGGCAAGGTCATGGCCCTGAAGGATTCAGGATCCAGAAGTCAAGTCAGAACTGGATGCCAGAGACTTTCTCAATCCAGCCCTCTTTGCCCCTCCCCTAAGGCCAATACATTTCTAAGGGTTATGGATTCTACTTCAGAATCTTTCTCAAACCCAGGTCCCTCTTCACCATTATTGTCTAGACCTGGTCACCTCTTGCCTTATAAATACAAATATGGGTTTATTGTAAGTCTGGGTCTGTTAGGTTTCTCGGGTGGGAAATGTCTCGGTCCTTGGCTACACACTGGAAAGAAATTCACACCAAAGCCTGGGTGGTAATCCGAGTGGGTTTATATACATGAGAGAAGAAGGTTCCGGCGTTACACTAAACTGAACACGGGCACCCTCATGACACTGCACACTCAGCCCTGCTGAGTGGAAGGCAGAGAAGCAGCTGAAGGGAAGGGGCGGTGGTCTCCAGATTCCAGCCTTGTAAGGGCTTTCAGCTGGGAGGCATCAATTAAGCTCTCCTGGCTTGGGCTTAGCCCGCATTGGCTTCCAACCTCCTGTAGGGGGCCCCCTAAGCATGGAGAGGAACAACCCCTTGTCTTGCTACCTAACCGGTCTACATTCCTGCATGGCTACATTGAGATGGAACTAGCCCCTTTAGACAGCCTGAGGGGTTCACCAGGAGACACGGGCCCCAGTGTTCCCTGTGACCACCTTAAACCTTAAACTACTGTTGGAGTTTATATTACCTGTGTGGGTCTGTGGGCATGGGACGTTTCCATGCCAGAGACCTGAAGTTACACAAATAGGCATCCAGAACAGAACTCATACAGGCTCTAATAAGATGCTCGGATGCTTCTCGCTAGGATGAGAATTTAACGAAGTGTGTGAGCAGTTCAGATCTTGTAAGGGAGAACAGGTCAGTAGGGTATCCAGAGAAGAGAGCAAAGGTCAGGGGAAAGGGAGGGGGCCCACAGACATCTGTGCTCTGTGTTTGGCCACAAGACAAGAAACCGGGTCTCCTTGCAAAAGAAAGCAGAACAGCAAGTCCCTCAGAACTACGACATTTTTAAACATGACCTACACAACACTCGGCTCTGGGAGGCGCCTTGGAAAACCATAAAAGCCCCAAAAGAGGGGCAAGGAGGAAGCCCAAGTCTTTGATTTTCCCTGCTGTGCTTTCAGTGTTGAAATGTCTGTGCACGGAGCCTTTGAAATTTCAGAATCAGAGAGTGGATTCACAAGCCAAGCTCCTGCTTTATTCTTCAATGCATTTTGGCCCAGCTTCTCCTTGGTGAGACATGTAACAGAAATTCTGGACTTAGGAGCCACTTGGTCCTTGGACACTAGGAGATTTCAGTGGAATCTGAAACAGGGCTCTAACCACCAGCTGGACTGGCCTAGGAAGCCCAAGTATTCATTCTCCCAAACACCAACCTCCCGTTGCTCTTCATCTGCCTGCACCTTGTTCAGCTTTAGTTGTCCGTGGAAGCGTTTGGCACCCATCTGATGCTTTGGAACCCAGAAAGGAGGAAAGGTAAAACTGGGATTCAAATGAAACAGACTTAAGCAGGACCATAGCCAAGATGTGCCCAGGGCTCCTCGCAGCATTTGTCACCTTCATTTCCCTCTTCGGACTCAGACGTGGCAAGGTTCAGAAACAAGCTTTACCAGAAAGAACAGCTGTGAACCCAGCCTGCTTCCAAGTGAGAAAAAGCCCTTTACACATGAGTTCCTGAGGTCAGCCCAGCCCTGTGCGTCCCCACCCCTCCCAGAGTCCCTGGCTCTCTGGCGAAGCATTAAAGCAAGTGGAAGCAGAGATTTGCTCAGAATAAAAAAATCGTTTTTCACAATAGCACGGCACGTTCTGGATGGCAATCACGGCTGCACAAACCATATCCGTCCTCCAGCCATAATGTTGGCGCCTCAGTGACCATGCACATACATTGTGTGGCGAGACTCAGAGCCTGTTCCATTTGTGGTCAATTGTTTCCTCCCTCTCCATACTTTGCACTTAGGAGACATGCTCTCTGGAAGTGGTTGAGGCTTGTCACCAATAATCATCTCCTACACCTTCCTTTACAGTCACTAATTTGATGTGTTCACTCAAAGAAATGCCAATAATATGAGGTTTCAGAGGAGAGCTCCTAGAGCTCCCCCAGACAACAAGGAGGCCGAGTGTCACCGTCATTATCCTGAGCTGGGAGTGGGCACTAGTGTTCTGGAAGCTGGGGATCCGTCACTGCCTGCCCACCGCACAGACAGAGCAGGTGCTGGTTATAATTGCTTCTAGACGTCCTGCCATGCTGAGTTGAAAGTCAAACCCGTAAACGCTGCCCGACTACAATAACACTGGAGTACACAGACATTTCTGCATCATTGCTGGGTGAAAATATACTGAGTGGAGTTGGATGAGATGGCAGCAAGTGCCTAAGGAGGGGATGCTGTGGGAATACCAACAAGATGACTGTCAGTCGCCGTTTCCTCCTCTTGTCTGCTTTTTCCCCCCTTTCTTTCAGGCCCAAAAGACATGACAAATATGTAAGCAAACAAATTTGTTCATTTTTAGAGGAGTCTCCCACCCCACCCCACCCCCATCCAACTCTGGCCTCCTTTGAGCAAGCCAGTAGAACTTTTTTTTTTAAACCTGGCTTCTGCTATGGCAATTTCCGGAGTTGCTATGTGGCTGTGTTTAAAAGTCGCCTTTGGGATCCAGAGCACAATCCTTGTCACAAAGGCATTCTCCCAGTCCCAAATAGCAATGCGACCTCCTTTCAGAAGGTTGTTCTTGTTTCTGTAGACCCAGAAAGGAGTTCAAGCTGTTGATCTTGACCGTGGTTGTCGAGTCAGCCTCTCATGGACACCTCATGGGAAGCGGAGCAAACTATGCCAGTCTGTGCTATCACCAGGGCTGGGAAGGGAAGCCAACCGTGGAGGGCCATAGGTCGATGTGTGGATGGAGATAATCAGGTCTTTCGTCCTTATTCTATTTCAGTCTGGAAACATCCCTGAAGCCTGCTCAGTGTCATAGCAACACACAAACTTTCACTGACAGTCTGGGGCACATTGGCTGCAAATCGAACCCGGGTCTTCCCGGTGAAAGACGATGAGAGATCTACCACTGAAGCACCGTGGCCCTCACCTCAAACCAGGGCAGTCATTTCCCACAGATCTACCAGAGTTCAAACCAGACCACAATGCGTGATGACTAAGATTGCCACCAGAATCTGATACTGATGCAGAAAAAAACCTAACTACCATTTTATTGACTCCCACTCATACCAGCCCAATAGGACAAAGAACTGCCCCTTTGGGGTTTTGAGACTTTAAATCCTTACAGTAGCGGTTCTCAACCTGTGGGTCGCGACCCCTCTGGGGATCAAATAACCCTTTCACAGGGGTCAACCATTTCATAACAATAGCAAAATTACAGTTATGAAGTAGCAATGAAAATAATTTTATGGTTGCAGGTGACCACAACATGAACTGTATTAAAGGGTGGGGGCATTATGAAGGTTGAGAACCACTGCCTTACAGAAATAGACAACCTCATATTTCTCCCACGGACGGGCTAGTCAGTTCAAACCCCCGACCTTGCGATTAGCAGCTTAATGCACAGTCCACTACACCACCTGGGCTCCTAATGCTATAATAAGAGATACTATTGTTAGATCTCTCCTGGGAGAGATATACCTCAGGCCTTGGCTTCGCGCGAGAAAGAATTCAATTCGAAGCCTGGATTGTGATCCAAGTGGGTTTTTTGAGAGAAGAAGTTTCAGGTTTACACAGGCACCTCGGGGCCCCTCACGGGGCACAGCCTACCTAGAAGCTGCTGGAGAGAAAGTCACTCAGTGGGCTCCGGGATCCTGCCTTTTTTTCTTTTTAAAAAAATCGTTTTATTAGGGGCTCATACAACTCTTATCACAATCCATATATACATCAATTGTGTAAAGCACATTTGTACATTCATTGCCCTCATTATTCTCAAAACATTTGCTCTCCACTTAAGCCCCTGGCATCAAGTCCTCATTTCTCCCCTCCCTCCCCGCTCCCCCATCCCTCAAGCAACCTTGATAATTTGTGAGTGGTGATACTGAGAGGGTTGTGGGAGGGTGGATTGGAAAGAGGGAACTGATTACAAGTATCTACATGTGACCTCCTCTCTGGGGGACGGACAACAGAAAAGTGGGTGAAGGGAGACATCGGAGCGGTCAAGATCCTGCCTTTTCAATTCCTCCATAGGGAGGCATGGTTGACGGTCATGGTCAACCCCAATGGCTGGATTGAATTCACCTGGCCCAGATGGGCCAATCCAGGTGTAATGCCCACCTAGGTGTACCACCCCTTCCTGGCCGGAAGTTTGAACCTGAGCATATGTAATGGATGACCCAGTCCCTATGCTAAACCACCTAATAGTATTTGCAAGATGCCAAGCACCGTTCTAAGCTTTTTGTGTATAGTAATTCAATTATTCCACTTAACAAGCCTATGTGTGGACTCCATTTGGCCTCCTTTTACAGATGAAAAATCAGTGGCACAGAATGATAAAGTCATGAGCCTAGGACCACACAGTGAGGAAGTGGGAAGGAGAGATTTGGACCCAGGCTGCAGAGCCCATGCCTTGGGTGCCTACAGCTGCCATGTAGGACACAGAAAAGCATGGAGCAGACTCGGCGTAAGATATTAGGGAGTTGGGAGGACTGTAGCATGAATGTATGTGCTATGACTTCATGAGAGTAGCTGCTACTCAGATCCAGAAGAGAATACAAGCCTTTTGCAAAAATTATTTTTGCCAAGAGAGGGTGGAAAACTGCATCTTGTGCGAAATCCCCCCAACCTGCACATGTGCATAGCTATTTCAGAAGGTTCCAAACAATGTGTGCTGTGCGGCAAACCAAACTGAGCTCAGGGGGAGCTGGTCTGTGGGTTATGTTAGCCAGAAAGTGAGCAGTTTGAACTCACCAGCCACCACTCCAAGGGAGAAAGAGGAGGCTTTCTGCTCCCATGGACTTACAGCCTTCGAAGTGGCAGGGAGCATTTCCATGCGTCCTATGATTAGGATCTCAGAGGGTGAGGGTGGAGTTGGTTGAGACCTGTCTTCAGGGCATTTCCCAGAAGGGCTTCCTGCAGTGGCTCTGCCTTCAGGAATGTCCGATGACCTTGAGGGCAGCAAAGTCCTAAACACACTCGGGCAGTGGTTCTCAACCTTCCTAATACAGGTCCTCTTGTTGTGGTGATGCCCCCCTCCCCCAACCATTAAATGATTTTCTTGCTATTTCATCACTGTAATTTTGCTACAGTTATGAATTGGGTGAGCCCTGTGAAAGGGTCATATGACTCCCAAAGGGGTCGCAACCCACAGGTGGAGAACCACTGCACTAAGGGTTCCCCTCCTAGGCAGCCCTACCAGTGTCTGGTGTGCATAGTTCTGTGAGGTGAGAGAAATGGACTTAGTGTCTGCTTCTGGTGACAGTTGATGTGGGTGGGCTTTCTCCCTATGTCAAATCCCTCTCAAGCCATTTGTCACCACAACAGAGGGAGCCATGCACAAAAAAGCAAGAAGAGGATGCAGCACAGCAGGACAGCAAGCAGAACAAAGATTGAATAAGCACAATTCACTTCAATCATGAATCGGGTGCCCTTGAGATGTGAGGAAGACCCCAGTCTAGTGACATTAGATCAGGTTTAGGGATTGAGTGAAGCGACCCCTCTTGGCTCCCCTCAGCCCCTATTTTGCTTTCCCATTGATCCTGACCCTTGCATCGTGATTGGTCCTTATTCCAGCATGATGGTTGGTTTCATAACCACGGCATATGGGAATGTGTTAGTCGATAGGTTATACAGGCACAGCCTCTGGAATGGGTAAGTGAGGAGGCGATTTGGGCTCGCTCATGCAGACCTCTAGTTGTCCTTGACATGACTGGTAGAATGGATCATGTGAAGTGATTTGAGATCGGCGTTGAGATCTGATAGGTCATGCAGACTTCTAGCTGATCCTGGCAGTACCCTATTTTAAGGAAACAGAATGTTTGGCGTTTAAGTCGTATTTGAGCTTAAATTTTGAGCAATAGGCTGTGGCTCACAGTGAGAGTCTATGTGGAGACCCTACATCCATTTTGAGGGGCCACAGATTCAGCCGCCATTGAGTTCTTTCCTATTCTGACTGGCAGTGGAAAGCTTGTCCCTCAGGCAGTGTGCTTGCGTCCACTCCCCGGGCCACACTCCACGATATACGGTAGTGTGCACATCCCAATGAAGGTCCCGCTCATGCTCTCAGAGGCCCTCCTGAAACTCCAGGAATTGATCTGTCTTCAGTCACAATTTTGTGACAAAGTTGTTTGTTTTCTATGTCTTATTTAAGTTTTCAGGAGCCCAGGTGGTAATGCTGGATAGTATTGGACTATTAAGAGCAAGGTCGCTGGTTCAAAGCCACTAGTCATTCCACAGGAGAAAGATGAGGTTATTGCTTCCTGTAAAGGTAGCAACTTCAGGATCCCTACACAGAGTCACTATGAGTCAGAGTCAGCAGGACAGAATGGGTATCATTTTATTTAAGTCACTGTGGCTGTGGGTCCTTCCAACACCATTGTGGCCTCATGCGGATGCTCTCCTTCATCCAGAACAGCAGTTTGTGCCTTTTTCTTGTGTAAAACTTAGCAAAGGAGTTCCTAATAAAATATAGTTGGATTGGGAGACTTTTTCCCCTAAAAACAAAGTAAATACAAAAATAGAAACGAGACTATGGTGCTAATAACCAGTTGGAGAGTTGAGAGAGCTGAACTCTCAATCCTGATAGAAAACCATTGTGACTGAGCACCTGCTCAAGGTCATCCACAGCCTATGAGGTTGAGCCTATGTGTTGGGGAGTAATTGTGTACATAAAGTTAACCATTTCTCTTTCTAAAGATTCTGTCTAAAGCTTACTTTAAATAATAAGCTTTCCCCTGGGCTAGGTAAAGTTCAGGGAGTTTAACCCCCTAGTATCCACCCCCTCTCAGCATTCATCATGTTAGGCCAGAGGAGGCAAATCACACCCACTACCCAGGGAGCACTGCTTCCAAAAGCACATTGCCTGTGCCGGGGAAGAGGGGAGGTACCCGGACCAGAAATGCTGACAGAGTGGAACCAGAGAGCTCAGCCCCCAGCTTCCCGAGGGAGCAGCTGTGATGGTTCACTTCTGGATGAATATGTTTAAGCAAAGGCCAAGGGCATGACTTGGGCAGCACGAAAAGCAGATGTGCAGAGGTTGTTCACTGCATTCCAGAAGTTCACACACTCTCCTGAGGCTCCTTGGCTCAATGGCAGGAAGTCATTGGTGGCTTCCACCTTCAATCCCAAAAGGTCACTGCCGTCCAGTGGATTCCAACCACAGTGACCCTATATGGAGTTTTCAAGACTGTAAATTTTCATGGGAGCCAGCAGTCTCATTGTCCCCCTTGGGACAGCGAGCTAGCAGCCCGTTTTGCCACCAGGGCTCCTTCCTCTCAAATTCTGGATCCAGTCCCTCCGAATATCCTGCCCTGCCCTTGTCTAGGCTTCTTAAGTGCGTTCCACGCTGCTTATGTTAGTCTGGGTGCATTCGAGAAACAAATCCACAGAAACACGTATGTATAAGAGAGTTGTATATAAAGGGTGAGTGCACATCAAGAAAACATGCTCACATGTGCTTATGCACCCGCTTTGTCTTCAGCGATCATGTTGGTGTAGGCTGGTGTGCTTTTTCCATGTGGACTTTGTTGTTTCTTAGCTACATGGCCCCCTGTTTATCTTCCAGCCTTTAAGACCCCAGACGCTATATGCTTTGATAGCCGGGCACCATGGTGCTTAACTACTACACCACCAGGGTTCATTAGCATGTGACTTATCTCCTGTCATTCACACTAGATGCTCAAAATAGCAGAAGACCAGGTTTCTCCTTTGTGGCCACACCAGGTACTGACAGAACCAAGAACAGAGACACAGTTATATATCTTGACTATCATTTGCATATTATATGCCAGGAATCCCTAGGAAGTGTCTTGGAATTGTTCTACTCTGGTTCAAATTTCACACACCCTCCCAGTTTCCATACTGACTCTGCCAAACCCCTAGTAACTGATTTGCACCTCCTATCAACTAGGAGAAAACACCCTAGGCCAGATATAGAAGTGGACATACTTGGTACCCAGAAAAACTGTTCAGTGTTTTGAGGGCGGCTCAGCAAACAAAATGGGCACAGTGATTAAGCATTCAGCTGCTAACACAACGCTCAACTCTGTAGTGGTTCTGCAAGAGAAGGATATGGTAGTTGACCCCCCAAAAGAGTTACAAACTTGGAAACCCTACGGGTATTTGTATAGGGTAGCTATGTGTTCCAATTGAGATGATTGTCATAGGTTGGGTTTGGTTCAACCCGTCTTACTGAGGAGACTCCTTCTTTACACGCTATCAGTTACTTTAGAGGAAAAAGACATGCCTGTCCCAGAACAATCCAAGGACTGGTAAAGGCAACAGCCACAAAGACACTCCCTCTGCCTGCCTAACTCTAAAATGCTGCCCATAAAACACTCTTCCTGGTAATATCTGGGCAGCACACTGGGGAGGTGCAGCAAATGTGTGTTGAATGTATGAGGCCATTTCATAGTTTGGTTGCACGATCAGGGTGTCTGTCATAAAGCCCATCTCTTTGACTCCACATCTCAGCAGAGATGAACACAAGCTTCCCGTTTTTTTTCTCGGCAATGTCCTTGTCAAATAAAAGTTCCTTGTAGATCAGTAACTTGCCACAGAGCAAAAGATATGGGAAGAGGCTCATCTTTCTCCTGGCTATGAAATAGAATGGCAAGCCCCTCCCTTCAACACACACACACACACGCACGCACACACACACACGCGTACACGCACACCCCTGCCTTACAACTACATTCGGTTGATTAGCAAACAAAGCTCTACAACCCAACTATGTGTTTTTCTTCTCCAGAGGAATGACGGACTTATATACCCTGCATTGTCTTTTTTTAATGGAATTGCCCCAGTTCTCCTCACCTTTCCTTAGATAGTGCAGTGAACTATTAGATGACTGCAGGTATTGAAAACTAGTATTGATTTCCGGTTTGTGTCACCTTTGGCTTTTAGCACCCTCCACTTCTCTAGTAAGCTTTCCATTGCTTTGGGGAAATTTTCTCTCTCTGAATTTATTATGTGAGGGTGGTAGTGTAATAATCAATGTGCCTATGGAGGACTATCCTTCATGACCTAAACTCATTAAGGGGCAGTGCCTGATGGAGCATCAGGTTGGAGGAAGGCCTATTAACAACCTGCATAATACAGATGACACAATTTTGCTGAAAATGAGAAGGACTTGATTCACTTGCTGATGAAGATGAAGGATTGATTAAAGCCTTCAGTTTGGATTATGACTCAATGTAAAGAAAGCCCAGACCCTCACAACTGGACCTATTGATAACATCATGATCAATGGAGGAAAGATAGAAATTGTCAAGGATTTTGTCTTGCTTGAATCCACAATCAATTCTCATGGAAGCAGCAGAGAAGAGAACAAATGACACATTTCACTAGTCAAATCTGCTACACGAGACCTCTTTAAAGTGTTGAAAAGCAAGAGATTACTTTGAGGACTGGGGCGGGTTGACCCAGGCCATGGTATTTTCAACTGTCTCATATTCATGTGAAAGTTGAACACTGAATAAGGAAGACCAAAGAAGAATAGATATATTTGATTAGTAGTGATGTAAAAGAGTAATGAATGTACCATGGACTGCCAAAAGAACAAACCCATCTAACTTGGATGAAGTACAGCCAGAATGTTCCTCAGGGCAAGGATAATGAGACTTCGCCTTAACTTTGACATGTTGTCCGGAGAGATCAGTCCCTGGAGCAGGACATCGTGTTCTGGAAAGTAGAGGGGCAATGAAAAAGAGGAAAGCCCTCAACAAATGGGATTGACACAGTGGCTGCAACAATGGGCTCAAACTTAAGAACAACTGTGAGAATGGTACAGGACCGGGCAGTGTATGATTATGTTGTATGTATGGTCACAATGAATCCAAACCCTCACTATGACACTGAACAACAACAACAACAACAACCTGACTGAATCCTCTAGGAGGACTCTTGAATGTGAGAAAAATGGAACGAAGCCAGAGGAAGGATTGGAGGATGTCTTAAGTTTCTGTCTTAATCTCCTTAACCAAAAATTATCCAACAAGTCAGTAGCCTTAAAACACTTTTCCCCCTGCTTTGGAGCTTACAGGTTCAAATTTGGGGTGCGACTCTAGGTCAGGGTCCTTCTTTGTGGATACCAGAAAGTTCCTTGGCATTCCTCGCTATCTTTCTCCCCGTACTGTGTGTTACTGGGTCTATCCTGGCCTTTAACTCAGAAGTGTTTAGGTTTAGGCTCAAGCCTATTCTCATATGGCCTCATTTTTTTAAACATTTTATTAGGGACTCATACAACTCTTATAACAATCCATACATATACATATATCAATTGTATAAAGCACATCTGTACATTCTTTGCCTTAATCATTTTCTTTTTTTTACATTTTATTAGGGGCTCATACAACTCTTATCACAATCCATACATATACATACATCAATTATATAAAGCACATCCGCACATTCCCTGCCCCAATCATTCTCAAAGCATTTGCTCTCCACTTATGCACTTTGCATCAGGTCCTCTTTTTTTTTCCACTCCCTCCCCGCTCCCCCCTCCCTCATGTACCCTTGGTAATTTATACATTGTTATTTTGTCATATCTTGCTCTATCCCGAGTCTCCCTTCCCCCCCTTCTCTGCTGTCCATCTCCCAGGGAGGAGGTCACAGGTGGATCCTCGTAATCAGTTCCCCCTTTCCAACCCACTCACCCTCCACTCTCCCAGCATCGCCCCTCACACCTTTGGTCCTGAAGGTATCATCCACCCTGGATTCCCAGTGCCTCCAGCCCCCATATGCACCAGTGTACAACCTCTGCCCTATCCAGCCCTGCAAGGTAGAATTTGGATCATGGTAGTTGGGGGGAGGAAGCATACAGGATCTGGGGGAAAGCTGTGTTCTTCATCGGTACTACCTCGCACCCTGACTGACCCATCTCCTCTTCTAAACCCCTCTATGAAGGGATCTCCAGTGGCCATGTGGCCTCATTTATATTACAAAAGAACTCCCTTCTTTTCAAACAGGATCATGTCCACCAAGGTTCAAATTTCTCACATATTTTGAGGGGGCTACAGATCAATCCATAATGGTTCTTTTGGGTAGCTGTAACAAATGGCTACCAATCGAGTGACTTAAACAGCAGGCATTTGTTCTCTCACTTTTCTGAAGGACAAAGGGTTAAAATTAAGGTGTGGGCAAGATTCATTCCTTCTGAGAGCTCTGAAGGAGAATCAAAGTAGCCTCTCTCTGCTTCTGGTCACTGCTGCTAATCCTTGATATTTCTTGGCTTATAGATGCACTGATCCAATCTCTGCCAGTGTCTTCACACGGGGTCTCTGTGTGCCCACTCCCCTTCTTATAAGAACACACCAATCAGTGCATGTAGTATCCATCTGAAATCTAAACCCAGAAAGATGGAGCTCTTGAAATACTTATCTAAGCACATCTGCCAAGACCTCCTCTCCAAGTAAGGCCATAGCCTCAGGTCCCATGTGAACATGAATGGGTGTGTGTGAATGTGATTTAATGTACTACAGAGGGCACGCTTTGGCCTCAGGAGGAGTGTTTCGCCATTACCTGCTTCACAGCCCTGAGATTGCCCAGGCATTTGCCACATTTTCTTGTCTTCCCAACATTTATCCACCATTAGGCCTTTTTCCCTAAGTTAGTCAAGCGTCAGTTTCTGTCACTTGTGATCATGACCCTCCCTCCCGCCCAGGTCACAAATTTAAAGTGACACAGGCAGTTTCTTTAATGGGCACTATGTTATCCTGACTAGCAAGCATTGCTAAGGAGGGAGGATGAATCAGGGAGAACCCGCTTGCTTCATCTAGCTTCGGGGCAGTCCACAGAGGATTGATCCCTGAGCCACTAACGAATTTTGCAACTGTCACAGAACAATGCAAATAAGTAAGATCCACATCTGCTGAACACCATCATGAGGTCAAACTGTGTGTAAATAAATGCCTGTTTCAAAGAGTGAGTAAATCCTAAGGTAAGGAGTGACAGGGCTTTGTTGGCATAAACCCAGCAAGGCATTATGGGTCGGATATTAATGAACTCATGCTCCTGGGCCTCACAGAGCCCCAGCTCAACTGCTTCAGCTTGTTGACAAACTGAACTCAGGGTACCCGGAGAGAGCACTACCATTTTGATGAACAAGGTTGGTTGGGGATGATGCTTCCTAACTTGCATTTTAATATAAATTTGATGATGAGCAATGTGGAAAGAGCATTCAGATAAAAGAGAGGGACAAACATCAAGTGACCAGAGGATGAAACTTCTATCTAATCTGTGCCCACTGGAATTGCTTCTTGGGAAGGTATTTTTTGGGGGTGTGGGGTTGTTCCCCTACCCTGCTCCAAGCCTTCCTCCTCATGCCCACCCCCACCCCAGCATACATCCTACTGGGAGAATGTCTCTGAATAATGAAGTTTTAATAAATGAAGCTTTAATGAGCCTGATAGTCTGCCTAAGACCCCTTCAAACTGTAGTCTTTCATTTGTATTCTTCCATCCTTTCTGAAGAAATGAACCTGATGGCAGGTAGTATGTTTCCTTTCCAGGATGAGCTGATAGAGCCTCTCGCTGCTGCAGTGGGAGGTGAAACATTAAAAGGCCCTCTGTGGCCATGAGACATGCCCACTCTCCAAGAGACACTGGGCAGGTTTTCTGAAGCTCCTCAGAATTGACTAGTGGCCCTGGTCCACCCATCTCAACCAACCCAGTCTTCATTTGCACTGCATGCCCTCTCTGAGCTCCAACTGCATGCTTCATTTGAGGATGACAAAGCCTCTATTGTCTGAGAAGATGCGCAGACATATGAACTAATCAATGCTCCCCCTGTCCCCGGGGAGTGTGAAATTCTCCCATCATGACCCACCAGCTTCCCTGGAAATTCCTGTCTTAACTCAGGCACTTAATATCAATGGTGTCTCTGCTTCCTTTCTTCTTGCACACCCCCCAGGCATTAACTGTCATCCTTCCTCTCCCTAAAATATACTTTGAATCTATTCACTTCATGCCATCCCTACTGCCCCAAGGTGTGTCTTGCATTGACTATGAAACTAGATTCTGTATCCATTTTCCAGGGCTGTCAAAACAAAGCATCGTAAATCAGGTGGCTTTTAAGAACAGTCCACCACCTGTCTATCAGTTCGTGGTGCAGTGGTAGCTAGAGTGCTGCTGTGAAATTGGAAGCTGTGCCACCGATATGACAAACCCCAGAAGGGTCAGCAATGATGGGCAGGCTTCAGTGGAACCTCGAGCCCTGTGGTGCTCAACCTTCCTTTAATACAATTCCTCATGTTGTGGTGACCCCCAACCATAAAATCATTTTCCTTGCTACTTCATAACTGTAATGTTGCTACTGCCATGAATCGGGTGACTCGTGTTAAAAGGTCGCTGGACCCCAAAAGGGGTCACAACCCACAGATTGAGAACCACTGCTCTAGCCTAAGGCAGACTAGGAAGAAAGACCTGGTGATCTACTTCCAAATATTAACAAATGAAAGCCTTATGGGTCACAACAAAATATGGTCCTATAGAGTGCTGGAAGATGAGCCACTGACCTGCAAACAACAGCTACAAAAATAGACTCAAACACACCAACAAAGGCCTGCTGAACTCCAAAGCCCTAACAAACCCACTGCCCTCAAGTCCATGCCAACTCATAGCGGCCCTATAGGACAGGGGCGAACTGTGTATTAGTCTGGGTATGCTAGAGGAAAATCGAGGGAGACTCATGTGTATGAGAGAGAGTTGGTGGTTTTTAAAAATCATTTCCCTATTATTTAATCATTATATTAGGGATTTATACAACTCTTATCACAATCCATCCATCCATCCATTATAAAGCACATTTATACATTCATTGCCCTCATCATTGTCAAAACATTTGCTCTCCACATAAGCCCCTGGCACCTGCTCCTCATTTTTCTCCTCCCTCCCCACTCCCCCCTCCTTATGAACCCTTGATAATTTTATTGGGGGCTCATACAACTCTTATCACAGTCATTCCATCCATCCATCCATCCATCCATCCATCCATCCATCCATCCATCCACCCATTGTGTGTCAAGTACATTTGTACATGTGTTGCCCTCATCCTTCTCAAAACATTTGCTTTCTACTTGAGCCCTTCGCATCAGCTCCTCATTTCCCCACTTCCATCCTCCTCCCCCTCCCTCATAAATCCTTGGCAATATATAAATTATTTTGTCATATCTTACACGTCAAACATCTCACTTCCCCCACTTTTCTGTTGTCCGTCCCCCAGGGCAGAGATTTTATGTAGATCCTTGTAATCGATTCACCCTTTCTACCCCACCTTCCCTCCACCCTCCTGGTATTGCCACTCTCACCACTGGTCCTGAAGGGATCATCTGTCATGGATTCCCTGTGTTTCCAGCTCCTGTCTGTACCAGAGTACATGTTCTGGTCTAATTCTACCTTATAAATCCAGAGAGAGAGTTTTATATCAAACAGTAATTGTACATTAAGCAAACGTCCCAGCCCAGTGCACATCAAATCCATAAGTCTGATATTAGCCCATATGTCTGATACCAATCTATAAATTCCTTTTCAGACCCATAAAACATGTGCAGTGATGCTGAATGCAGGATAATCACAGGCCAATGGGTGGAAAGTCTTGTGGATCCAGTGGCATTGTAAGCATCTCAGTGCTGGCTGCGATCTCTCTGAGGCTTCTTTGGCTTCAGAGGTCTGGTTGCATCCATTTGGCTTGCCTTCTGCAATGTCTCCCAAGGAGTAGCAGAGAGAGAGAGAGAGAGAGAGAGAGAGAGAGAGAGAGAGAGAGAGAGAGAGAGAGAGAGAGAGAGAGAGAGGTGTCTTCCACCTCCAAGGAGGAAGTACCAGATTTCTCAGAGTTCTCAGGAGAAGGCTATGCCCACATAAAAATCTCACTGACTATCTCCAGATTGGCAGCCTAGACTCCACGCCTACACTCCTAATCCTTAACTTGACACAAGATTAGGTGACTACCACAGGCTCCTAATCCATAACAAGCCCATTTATTTTTTCCCTGCATACCGACACCAATCCAATACCCAAAGCTTTACACAATGGGTGGAGATCTACTTCTAAAACATGAATATAGAAAAATCGCTTTTGCTTGAAGGCTCTCAAGGAAATGCTCACTGAAAACTCCATTCCTATTATCTCACCTCCCCCAAATTAGTCTTCTTCTGGGCTTTCAGTCACACCAAGATCTCTCCTGCCCCAAGGCCTTTACATGCACTGTCACCTCTTCCAAGCCCTGAAGTGCCAAGTTCAAAGTTCCAGTTAATCTCCCTGATCCTGAATTTTAAGAACTGTGTGTGTGGGAGGGAAGGGGTTGGGCTGTTTGTTGAACTGCTGGGTTTTGGAGCCATTTGTCATGCAACCTCATTTTGTCAATGACTGGTTAATTAATGCAGCATTCATTTGCCCTTCTTCCACTCACAGCACATGGCTTGTATCTTTGGGATCACTCTTCCACCATGCTCCATCTCCATGCTTCTGCTGGCATTGACCCAATCTGCCAGCTCCAGGCCTGGCTAGTCAGGGCATGACTTTCCTCTGTCCAAAGGGACTGGGTCAGACTCAGTATGAGACTCATGCTAGGTTAATGATATCTAACCCTAAAAAATGCCCCAGAAACAATTTCTCCATTGCCAATGAGTCCATTTTGAATCATAGAAGGTCCCTGTGGGGTTTCTCAGACTGTAAATATTTATGTGAGCAGAAAGTTCCATCTTTTTCCCTATGAGGTAGCTGGTAGGGTAGCACTGCCAACCTTGCAGTTAGCAATCCAATGCTTACCTGATAGTACCACCAATGATTAGAAAGGAAAAGAGCCTCTCTCTAATAGAATTCCTGAGCTTCTAGATAAAACTACAGCTGTCATCAGGAAGCCTGCGTGAAACTCAAAAGGAAACAGCTCTGAAAGGAAAAGGTTCAAACTCTGATGGTATCAACTGAGTGCCAGAACCCAGCTATTCCTGATGCTCTGTCTCCAGACTTACAAATTCCATAAACCTACCCATTAATTCCTTCTCCTGCTCCTTCCCTTCTCACGCCCCAAGGTACTTTGACTTCGCTTTGAAGGCACTCACAACTTCACGGGTTCTGCCTTGCACAGGTGTCTGCTTGCTTCCAGTTCAGTCCTGACATTGTCCCTATCTTTAGCCATGTTAGGCTTGCGTCCTAGAGCTTTCCTTTGCTTGTCTCCCTATTGCTCTTGTCCTATGAAGTCTGTGGCTTTATCTTTAAGTCTAAGTCCTGCCCTTTCGCTTTCGTAGAAATCTGTCTCTGTATCTTGGCTCATGGCAGGTTGTGTCCTTCAAAGATGACTGTCCTAATGTTGCACATCGCACATTCTCTTGTTACAAGATGAGTTTGTGTTCATTTTTCCAGAAACAGGGCCTGCTTTCCCTCTTCCTTGCATCTTGGCAGGCCTTTGACTATGGCAGAAGTGTTGCTCTGTGACTTCCACCTGGTCGTATTGGGTTGTTCACCATTGGGACCCTGTCAGGATGTTGCAAGGAAGACCAAGCCAAATGAAAATGTTACATATAGGGTTCTTCTTGAGCTCCAACCAATAGAAGTATCAGTCGTGTGAGGGAGTGAGTCTTAAGAGAGCTGCAGCCTCTGTCCTTTGAGCTACCCCAGCTAATGCTTGATGAAGCCAAAACTAGTGTCCTCACTGAGCTCTGCCCAGATTGCAGATTTGTGAGCAAAATTGATATTATCATTACTTTAAGATGTTATTTGTGGGGATACTTTCTGTTAGCAGCAGATTATCAGAATACTGCCTAATCAGACTGCATTGCCAGTTTTACTCTCTCTCTCTCCATATATAGATATAGATATCCTCCACTCATCTGTCAGTTGGTTGTACTATAATGGTTTGTGTATTGTCATGGTGCTGGAAGCTCTGTTCCCAGAATTTCAAATACCAGCAGGATTGCCCATGGTGGACAGGTTTCAGTGAAGCTTCTAGACTAAGACAGACAAGGAAGAGGGGCCTGCTAGTCCACTTCCAAAAATTACTGAAAGAAAACCTTATGGATCACAAGAGAACACTGACTGACTAATGTGTTTTGGACACACTATCAGTGGACAATTGCTAGAGGAAGACATCATATTTGATGAAATAGAGGGACATGGAAGATCCTTATTGAGGCAGATTGACCTAATCGCTGCAACAATGGACTTCAACATTCAGGAATGTGTGACAATGTTGCAAGATCAGACAGCACTCCATTCCATTTCATATAAGGTCTCCATGGATCACAGTAGACTTGATGGCACTCTCTATATGTTTGTCTTCAGTGACTTCCCAGAGGGCTGCTCTGCCTGGCAGCCTCTATTCTTCATGCTTCCAATTGGGGAGCACAACAGGTCCATAGTCACTGATATTCCCCTCAATCCCCAGGCCAAGTAAGGAGGCATGAAACTAACTATGTTGTTCTCTTTGCCTTGTCTCTCTTCCTTTTCCCCTCCTCCAACAGGGCTAGAGGGGGTAAATACTTACCTTGCAGTCTAGAAGAGAATTTCTTCCACACCAAAATCTTCTCCTTCTTCAAAAGGCACATACATGCTTTTCTCCCTGTTTTGAATTAAAATGGCAGATGGGATGGTAGGAAAGAAAATGAACTAGTCTAACAGAATGGCCAAATAGATTTACCTTCCACATAAGAATGCAAATAACTCCTCAATCTTGTTATAGAGTCATGATATGATGAGCTCCATCAAAGCAGAGTAGAACACCACGGAGGTCAGACCAGAAAGACCATATTGAGTTGATTTTGTATGAGAGATTCTAGTTGCTAATTATACTTTTCATAACAGACAGATGGCAGGTATAGAAGCCCAGACTTAAAATGTCTTTATCTAATTGCCTGCCTAAATATATATTTGCAATATGGTCTTCAAAGGGAATACTTTCTTTACCTTAAATTCCATTTCTTTTTCCCCTTTTTTATGTAATTTTATTGAAGTATCATTGATGTACAATAAACCATAGTGTGTTTTGCTCTTTGAGGTTTTTAAAAAGAATCATTTTATTGGGGGCTCCTACAACTCTTATCACAATCTATACATACATCCACTGCGTACATTTGTTGCCATCATCATTCTCAAAACATTTGCTTTCTACTTGAGCCCTTGGTAGTAGCTCCTCATTTCCCCTCCTTCCCCCTTCCCCTCCCTCATGGACCCTTGATAATTTATAAATTATTATTCTGTCCTATCTTACACTGTCCGACATCTACCTTCACCCACTTTTTTGTTGTCCCTCCCTCATGGAGGAGGTTATATGTAGATCCTTGTAATCAGATCCCTCTTTCTACCCCACCTTTCCTCCATCCTCCTGTTATTGCTACTCTCAGCACTGGTCCTGAAGGGGTCATCTGTCCTGGTTTCCCTGTGTTTCCAGTTCCTATATGGACCAGTGTATATTCTCTGGTCTAGCCAGGTTTGTAAGGTAGAATTGGGATCATGATAGTGGGCGCGGTAGCATTTAGGAATGAGAGGAAAGTTATATGTTTCATCGTTACTACACTGCATCCTGACTGGCTCATCTCCTCCCAGCGACCCTTCTGTAAGGGGTTGTCCAGTTGCCTACAGATAGATCTTGGATCCCCTAACTGTACCCCCCCTCATTCACAATGATATGATTTTTTTGTTCTTTGATGCCTGATACCTGATCCCTTCTACATCTTGTGATCACACAGGCTGGTGTGCTTCTTTCATGTGCGCTTTATTGCTTCTGAGTTAGATGGCCACTTGTGAACCTTCTAGTCTTTAAAACCCTAGACTCTTTATCTTTTGATAGCTAGGCTCCATAAGCTTTCTTCACCACATTTGTTTATACACCCACTTTTTGTCTTGAGTGATTGTGTCGGGAAGGTGACCATCATGGAATACCAGTTCCTTAAATTCCATATCTATAGGCTTAAGTCTTACCCACAGGAAACCTATTTTTATTTTATCCCTGGAACAAAATCTTGGAATAATTTTCTCTTTTTGGGCAAGTCCATCCTCAATCACTTATCCTTTAACATTTACAAGAATTTATCTGTAACCAACCCCATTTACATAGTCTCATTCATGCTATTTCCACAATAATTGCTAATAACCCTATTTTTTAGAATCGGCAGAAAGCATCAGCATCAATATCCCATTGCCACTGGGTTGATTTCAACTCAGTGGTACCCTATAGGACAGAATAGTATTGCCTCATAGGTTTCCAAGGCTGAAAAAAAATCTCTTTATTGTGAGTTGGGTGAAGGTTTACAGAATACATCTGTTTTCCATTTGACAGTTCACACATATTTTGCTTCATGATATTGACTGCAATCTGCTCAACGTAATATCACTTATCGCACTTCCTCCTTGTATTTCCTGTTTCCATTCCCCCTTCTTTCCTGACCCTTCTGAACTTTATCTTTGAATAAATTATATCCTTTTGATTCAAAGAGTTGATTAGTGTTACATTTTACCTTATAGATCTACCTATTGTTTGGCTGAAGATTGAGCCAAGGGAGTGAGTTCAGTTCCAGATCTGAAGGTGCCTAAGGACAACAGTCTTGTGGGTTCCAAGAATCTCTCTCTGAGCAATACCACTGAACATTTAAAATAAGTTTAAACTTTGTTGCACATATTTCTCCTATTCTATCCCAAAATTCCAAAGCAAACTCATTATCATTGTGTTGAAGCTGACTCATAGAGACCCTACAAGATAGAATAGAACTTCACCCTTTGATTTTCCAAGGCTTAAATCTTTACCGGAGCAGACAAACTCCTATTTCTCACATGGACCAACTGATAGGTTAGAACCACTTTCCTTGTGGTTAGGAGATCAATGAGGAGTCCACTCTGCCATTAGAGCTCGTTAAGAATGCGATCCAGCATCCCCTAATGCTATCCCTCTCAGATCAGTTGGTAGTGGTAATCAATGTAAATCTTAAGGGGGTCAGACTGCCACATCGTATCTCTTCCTTGGGGAAGATGGTGGGTTTGAACTGCTGATTGATTAGCCCTTAAGTGCTTAATTACTGCCTCATCAGGGTTCTCCTTAACATCAAAACAGTGGACACTTATTGGTTTATCTTACTGGTCTCTGTTCCCTAAAAATTGCACTTCATCCACAGGGTTTTCTTCCACAACACACAGCTGCTAGTGTTTTTGGTTTGTTTTTCCACATGACTTCACCTTCCTGGTCAAAGCTGATTTGTCCAGGGCTAAACACACAATGAAAACATAGCCATATTTGCACACTACAAAATTTGAAGTGAGACAGCAAGCTATTTGTTGAACTTTTTGAATGACTGAAGTCTAAAAGGAAGTGTTATGATACAGGAAACAGTGAGTTTTGATGTCCAGGATCTATGCTGGGGACCCAGTTGGCACTCTGAATGACTATTCAAAGTGATGGTATGAATTCTCCTCTTCCATGACCTACACAGATAATAGCTATAACCACTAAGTCCATGATTTGACAAATGTCTTGTGTGATTGAGTTTGGGTTCCCCATAGGATTAGATCCTGAGACAAAGGTTTTAATTAAGCCATTTTCTGGGGAGATATCAATAAGGAAATGGGAAATAGAAAAGAGAAAGAAGGCAGCCAATGAAGAGTACATTATCAAACAATTTAAAATTGTGAGCAACTGGAGGTTAATCTTACTGGAGACACTGTAGAAAATCCACTAGTTATTCTGCCCAGAATGTGAGGGAGTGTGGCTATTTGTCCAACAACTCCTATGGGTCATTGGTTAAGGGTTACTCCAGGAAGCAAGAATTAACTCCACAACCTCCTACGCCATGCATGCTCAGGTACAGTGGTCTACAGAAACTAGAGAAAGCAAGAAGAGAGATGTGCTGGCCATTCGGAATTAGGCTAGCATGCCAAGTTGTCAGACATGTCAGGTTCTTGAACTATCATAACTTGAAAGTCATCATGATCCTGTGAGATATACCACTGGTATTTCAAACACAAGCATAGTTACCCGTGGTGGAAAATTTTCAGAAAAGCTTACAAGCTAAATAGACTAGAAAGAATAACCTGCCAATCTACATCTGAAAAAAATAGTGGTGTTTGTGGAGCACATTGATAGCAGTGGAATATTGTTTCATATAGTGCAGGATGATGAACCCCTCAAGTTGGAAGACACTCAAAATATAATTGGGGAAGAGCTGTCTCCTCAAAGTAGAGTTGACCTTAGTGATATAAAGTTTTCAGGACCTATATTTGTTGATGTGGCAATGACTCAAAATGAGAAGAAACAGCAGTACTGCAATAACCACTAACAAGAAGATGGGATGCATGAAATATGGATCTAGAAAAATTGGAAGCCATGAAAAAATGGAACACATAAAGATCAAACACTCTAGGTGTTATTGAACTGAAATAGATTGGTATTGGCCATTTTGAATGTCACAATAATATGGTTTACATACCAGAGTAACAAATTTGAAAGGAATGGATGACTTTCATGTTAAAAATGAGAATGTTTCAACATCGATTCCAATGTTCACCATTGTTAGGTGTAGGATATATTACACCTACAAGGATGAATAATTAATAAAGTTATTATTCAAATTTACACACCAACCACTAATGCTAACAATAAAGCCATTGAGGATTTTTACCAACCTTTTCAGTCTGAAATTGATGAAACATGCAATCAAGATTACTGATGACTTGAATGCAAAAATTGGAAACTAAGGAGGAGGATCACTAGTTAGAAAATATGGCCATGGGGATGGAAGCCACATGGGAGATCTCATGATAGAATTTTCCAAAAAGGATGGCTTATTGATTGAAGATTTATTTTTCAGGGATGTAAACAGTAACCATAGACATGGATCATGTATATTCGATAGAAATACACACGAATTAAATCAACTATATCTGTTGAAATAAACTACTATACATACTCGAGTATAACCCAAGGCAACTAATTTTACCCCCCAAAGCTGGGGTGCTTTTTCAGCATAAAAAATGTGCTGAAAAAACCTCGGCTTATACTCAAGTATTTACGGTATAAAGAAGTTCAATATCATCAGTCACGAGACTGGAGACGAACTGTGGAACAAACCATCAATGGCAAATTCAACTCGAATTCCAACAAAATTAAAACAAGTCCCCAAGAGTCAAAGTATGAATTTGAGTATATCTCATCTAAATTAGAGGATACTTCAAGAAGAAAGTTGACACATTGAACACAAATCACCTGAGATGATACGAGTTCTGCAATAATATCAAGAACATCATAAATAAAGAAATTCAAAGATAATTAAAAAGATAGAAACTAAAGAAAAGACAAAACGGATGTCACCTTGAATGTGGAGTAGCTGAAGCCAATGAAAGAAATGAAGTACGAAAAAGAGAGAAAGAAATATAGAAATAATTGATGAAGTAAAGACGCTGAATAAAGAAGCTGAACATAAAATTTCAAAGGGGAATTAAAAAAGATGGAATAAAGAATTATATGAAAAGGTGCAAAGACCTGGAATTAGGACAGCAAAAATGAAAAGCATGTGCATTTCACTAGCTGAAAAAATTGAAGAGAAATTCAAAATACAGAATTACACAGATAGCATCAAAAGAAGATGAAAGGGATTCACTGACCACATGAAGCCCAGGCTCCACAGCGCTGAGTCCAGAAGACCAAGATAGCATAGGGTTCTCACTGCAGATTGCTCTGAAAGTGCTCACAGTAGTAGGCCCTGGATCAACTGGGGAAAATGTAGAACTCAAAATAAGAAGACTAACCTTAGGATATGATAGGCACTAGTGGAATTCCCATTTGACACCTGACCTCACCTCCATGGCTCAACTTTCAGCCCCCAAATAGGAGACCTATACTGTCAATGATGTACAATTCAGAGCCCAGCATTTGTCAGGGAGTTACTCAGAAGGCAGGAAGGCATGGGAACGAAAGACCAATGGAAACGGCAAACAAAGGGAGGGAATAGGAAAAGTAGTATTGCATTGTAGGTATTGCAATCAATATCATAAAACATTGCATGAATTGTAAAGAAAATCAATTTACTCTGTAGATTTTCCCTCACATCACAATCAAAACAGTGTAAAAAGAAAATAAGTCATATGACCGAGTACACTGGTAGATCTTGCTGAAGACCAATTTCCAGTGTTAAAAGATGTCACTTTGAGGAATAAGGCACAGCTGAGCCCTAGTGGTATAGTGGTTACAAACATAATGCGTCAGAACCAACCAAGTTGGGTTGCTCAACACAAGATCAGCAGTTCTGCTCCCATACAAAGTTCCAGTATTGGAAACCCACAGGGATATCTCTCCCCTGTCCTACAGAGTTGCTAAGGGTTGGAATCAACTTGATGGCAGTAAATTGGATGTAAGCCAGGCTGACTAGAGACACAAATCAAGTGACACTCATATATGTGCAATAAATAGTTTTTAATCAAGAAGTCATTATAGTATTTCTATTTCAAGGAAATATCCCAGGCCAGTCCAACTCAAGTCCATAAGTCCAACACTAGCCCATAAGTTCCTTTCCAACTTACGCAGTTACATGCAATGATGCAGAATGCAGGGATGTCAAAGGCCAGTGATTGCAATATCGTGTGGACCCAAGGTCGATGGAAGCATGGCAAGACTCTGGCAGCTCTCAACGTGGGCAGGAAGCAGTCAGGTGAATGCAAAAAGAAGGGGAGGTTCCCAGGGTCTTCCTTATGAGAAGGCCATGGTCACAAAGAGGCACCATCAGGCTATGGTGTGATTGACAGATTGGATACCAACCTTACACTTTTACATATCTTCAAACTGACATAAAATTATTTAACTATCATACTATGGCATTTTCAATCACCTCATATGTACTTGAAAATGGACAATAATTATGAAAGGTAAAATAAAAGTTGATGTCTTTGAATTATGATGCTGGTGAAGAATATTGAATATTCCATGGACTTTCAGAAGAAGGAACAAATCTTTCTTGGTGGAAGTAGAGCCAGAATGCTTCCTAGACGTGAGAATGGCAAGACTTCATATCACATACTTTGGACATCTTAACAGCTGAGCATAGTCCCTAGAGAAGGATATCATACTTGGTAAAGTGGAGTGGTGAAAAAAAGAAGAAGGTCCTCAATGGGATGAATTGGCATACTGGCTGCAAAAATGGTCTCCAACATTAACTGTGAGGAAACAGGCTGTGGGTGCTATGAGTTAGAGCCAAATTAACAGTGTCTAACAATGAAAACTCCCCTCCCGCGCCCCATCTGTCAATTTGCTGCACTGTGGTAGCTTGTGCTTTGCTGTGATGCTGGGAGTTAGTCCACTAGTACTTCAAATACCAGGCAGGATCACCCACGGTGAACAGATTTCAACACAGCTTCCAGACTAAGAACTGACAGGACGACAAAACAATCAGTCCACTTCTGAGGGATTCACCATTGAAAACCTTATGCATAGCAGTAAAATATTGTCTGATATAATGCCAGAAAATGAGTCCCTCAGATTGCAAAACAATCAAAATATCACCGAGAAAGAGAGCTTCCTCAAAGTAGAGTCCACCTTAATGATAACTCAAAACCTCACAACTAGAGCTGTAGATAACATCATAATAAATGGAGAAAATATTGAAGTTATCAAGGATTTCGTCTTGCTTAGATTCACAGCTAATGCTCATGGAAACAACAATCAAAAAAACCAAATAACATATTGCATTAGGCAAATCTACTGCACATAACCACTTTAAAGTACTGAAGATCAAGAATTTCACTTAGGATTAAGTTGCGCCTGGCCCAAGGCATGGCATTTTCCGCCACACCTTATCCATGTGAAATTTGAACATTGAATGAGAACGACTGAAGGAGAACTGGTGCATTTGAATTAAGGTACTGACAAAAAAATACTGAAAGTACCATGGGTGGAGAGAAGAACAAACAAATCTGTCTGAGAAGAAGTGCAGCTAAATGTTCCTTGGCAGATAGGATGGCGAGACTTCATCTCATGTACTTTGCAGATGTTATCAGGACAGACCAGTCCCTGGAGGACATCATACACATTACAGTGGAGGGGTTGCAAAAAGAGGAAGACACCCGATCAAATGGATCGAGACAATTCCTACAACAATGGACTCAAACATAACAAAATTTTTGAGTATGGGGCAGGACCAGGCAATGTTTCATTCTGTTGTGTAGACATTATTATGAGACAGAACTGACTTGAAGGCATCTAGCAACAAAGTGTACTAAAGCTTCTTCTGGCACCTTCATTTGCTAATGGATTATAATTCAAAATGAGAAAAATCATTGCAACCATTCATTAATAATCAGAACATGAAACGTGCAAAATAAGAATCTAGGAAAATTGGAAATCATAAAAAAACGGAATCTGACCTACAAAGATCAATATCCTAGGCATTGGTGAGTTGAAATAGTCCCTTTGAATCTTAAAATGATAAGAATGACTATGCTGACAATGACAAATTCAAAAGAATGTCTCTTTCATCCTCAAAAAGAGCATTTTTAGATCTATCTTGAAGTGCAATGCTGCCTGTGACAGAATAATATTTATCTTCATACACAAGGAAGGCCGGTTAATAGAACCATTATTCAAATTTTCTCACAAACCACTAAAGCCAATGAAGAATTGTACCAACTTCTTTAGTCTGAAATTGACCACACATGTACTGAAAATGCATTAATAATTGCTGACAATTGGAATGCACACATGGAAACAAAAAGGAAGGAAGAGTAATTAGAAACTATGGCTTTGGGGATCAAAAAGAAGCTGAAGACTGCATGAAAGAATTCTGCAAGAGCAATAACTTCCTCATTGCAAACACCTTTATTCAACAACAGGAGCGGCATATATACATGTGGAAAACACAGGAATGGAATTGATTAAATCTGTGGGAAGACATGATAGAGAAGCTCAATATCATTGAGACAAAACAAGACCGGGGGCCAACTATGTAAAAGACTATCAATTACTAATATGCAAGTTCAAATCAAACCTGAAGAAAATTAAAATAAGAACGCAAAAGAGCCCAAATACAGTCTATATTATATCTGTGGCCGGCTGGGGTTTCTAGAGAAACAAACCAGTGATACTGATACATGTAGAATAAGGAAATTTATATCAATAAGAATTTTACATTAAGAAGTCCACACAACAGGAAACCCCAGTCCAACTCCAGCCCATAAATCAGATGCAAACTAGAGGCCCTTCCAGACTCCTGAAGCTGTTGGAGGAATAGCCCAAGAAACAGGAAAACCACAGGTTGGTGGAAGCAGAGTTGGGAGAATCCAATGTCAACAGGCAGTTGGCAGGCCACAGACAGCTCTTAGGGTCAGCAGGTCTCATGGTGATTGCCATCCCAAGAAGCCAGACGTAGGGTCCAGGGTCATTTCATCAGGAAGAAAAAGAGTGAGCCCATTCTCCACAGTCTACTTATAGCTATGAAATAGGTCATACCCCCAAGGAGAGTGTGAGCTGCACCTTCTGAAGATCCTGGTCAAGCTAAATTGACATGAAACCTTACTATCACAATATCTCACCTGAATTTAGAGCCTATCTCAAGAATGGTTCGGACATATTGAACATTAATGATCAGCTACCAGAAGACTTGTGAAATAGCATAAAGGTCATCAATCTTTTTTTTTGTCATGTCACCTGTGGCTATTTATTTATTTATCATAAATCATTTTATTGGGGGCTCCTCAAAAAGATCATTAATAATACAGGAAAGAAAGAAAATACTACAGTGGATATCAGAGGAGACTGGGAAACTTGCTCTTGAACCTAAAGCAGTTAAAGCAAATGGAAGAAATGATGAAATAAAAGAGTTGAACAGAAAAATTTGAAAGGCCAGCTTGAGAAGATAAAGTAAAGAATTATATTGTAACGTGTAAAGACCTGGAATTAGGAAAGCAAAAGGAATGAGTACAGTCAGCATATCATAAATTGAAAGAACAGAAGAAAAAATCCAAGCCTCGGATTACAATGTTCAAGGATTATTTATCAAACTATTGAATGATGTAGGGAGAATCCAAAGAATATGGATGGAGTGTACAGAGTCTCTGTTCCCAAGAATTAGTTGAGGTTCTACTAGTTCAAAAGGCCAAGAGGAAGTTGAAGCTGCAATGTAAGCATTAGTGAAAAGCAAGGAAGGGATAGGAATGGAAATATTTCAACACGCTCATGCAGTGATAGTCCATGTCAAGAAATTTGGAAGATAGCTATCTGGCCAACCAACTGGAAGTGATTAATATTTGTGTCCACTCTAAAGAAATATGACGCAACAAAATCTGCAAATTAATTTAAAATAACATTAATATGACATGCAAGTACAATTTTATTGACGATACCTTTAAAAGTAGTTATAGCAATATGTCAACAGGAAGCTGCCAGATATCCAGGCTGTATTAAAAGAGGGCATGGGGCAAGGTATATCAATGCTGGTTTCAGATGGACCGTGGCTGAAAACAGAGGATACAAGGAAAATGCTTACTTATGTACTATTGACTATGCAGAGGATTTTACTGTGTATCATAACAAACTTTGGGTAGCATATGAATACATATGAGAACAATGGGAATTCCCGTACATTTAATTGTGCTCCTGTGGTACCTGTACACAAACCAACAGGAAGTGGTTCGAATAGAACAAGTGGATAGTGCGTGGTTTAAAATCAGGAGAGTGTGTGTTGTGGTTATATCCTTTCACCATATGTGTTAGACAGGGTTCTCTAGAGAAACAAAACCAGGACATTTATGTTTTGATAGATAGATAGAACACGAAGGAATATAACAGCTAATTAGTCCACATAGCAGTACAAAGGACTCAGTTTAACTCACTTCCATGCAACAGTAAATATGGCAGTACAGCCAGGCAGCAAACTGCAGAACTAGGTAAGGCAGCCACACACTGGTCTGATCACCAGAGAGCAACTGAGAGATAGGTGTGGCTTGCTGAGCCATTTATCTCTTTGCCCACGAATCAAACTGCGAACTTATTAATCCCACATGTTCTTATTGGCCAGGTTGGCACTATAAACCTACCTATCTATCACACTATACTTATTCAAATAATCTGAGAAGCTGCTCTGTATGAAGAAGTTGAGACATCTGGTTTGGAGGAAGAATCATTAACAACCTGTATTATGCAGATGACCCAATCTTGCTGGCTGAAAGTCAATAGGCCTTGAAGTACTTACTGATAAAGCTCATATAGTACACCTTCAGTATGAATTAGTCTTCAACACTAAGAATACAAATGTCTTCTCAACTTGACAAATATAAACACACAACATCATTACAAATAGAGAAATGTAGCTAAACTCTATTTTACTTGGACCCACAATCAATACTCACAGAAGCAGCAGTCAATAAATCAACGTATTTCATTGGAAAAATCTGTTGTAAAAGACCTCTTTAAAATGTGAAAGAGCAAATGTTTTACTCTGGAGATTAGCAAATTATGCCTACTTTTAGCCTTGATATTTTTATTCACCTTAGATGCATGTGAAAGGAGTCTTAATTTCAGTGTCTGGTATGGGTTGAATGACTAACAGCAAGGTTGGTGGTTCAACCCACTTGCTGCTCCACAGAAGAAAGAGGAAGCTATTTGACCCTGTAAAGATTTACAGCCTTGGAAACCCTATATGGTCACTATGAATAAGAATAGACTTGATGGTAATGTTTGACATATGCATGTGAAAGATGGAACATAAATAAGGAAGACTGAAGAAAATATGATGCCTTTAAAATATGATGTTGCAAATAATATTGAATATGCCATGAATGCCCAGCAGAACAAAGAGGTCTATCCCGGAAGAAGTACAGCCAGAATGTATTTTAGAAGTGAGGATGGTAAAACTCCATTTCATATACTTTGAACATGGTATCAGGAGAAATTAGTCCCTAGAAAAGGACAAAATACTTGGTAGAGCATCGTCAAAAAACAGGTAAGCCCTGAATGAGATGGATCAACACAGTGGCTGTAACAATAGGCTAAAATATTACCATTGTGAGGATGTCACAGGACTAGAAAGGCTTTTATTCTATTGTGCATAGGGTCACTATAAGTGGCAGTGCGTGAGTTTTTGTTGATTAACAACACTGGGATATGAGCAATGTGCCCATGGCATATGCTAAACTGTCACCATGCTGGACACAGTTGATCTTTGTGGCTTTAGAGGGTAATTATTTAGAGGGTTATGATTCCACTGAATTTTTTTCTGTGTATTCAAACTATTCCATCCTAAGATTCCACAGATCTATCCAAACCAAGCTCACTGCCATTGAATCAATGCTAACTCATATCGACCCTACAGGACATGGGTAAAATTGTACCTGTGAGGTTCTGAGACTGTACCTCTTTACAGAGTAGAGTCCCATCTTTCTCCCGAAGAGCAGCCGGTGATTTCAAAATACCGACCGTGCAATTAGCAGCCCAATGTGTAACCAAGAACTATTCAGGGAAGCTAGAGGGAGAGCATGAAAAGAAATGAGTAGTTGAGGTGGTTGGATGCGCATCCATCCCTTTGTTCTACTCTCTATGACTTTTTCTGAGTTCATTCAAAATGTAAATTAAGACACAAAATAGAATTCTACCCAACCCTGCTATATGCCTAAACAGTATCCATTTTTCTCATTCTTACTACTAATAGAAGCTCAATTTTGTTTAGGGTGATAATGTACCTACTTAAATCGCTCCCTCCTAGGCTCCCTTGCAGCTATGCATAAGCATTTGACCCAGTTTGGGCCAAATATGTGTAGGTGAAAGATACTGAGTAGGACTCCCAAGAAAGTTTTTGTTGTTGTTTAAGGCAAAACACTTGTCTGGCATAACCCATTTCATTTTTGTCCTTGGCTCTTCTGCTGTCATGCTCCCTAGTCAGAATATTGAAAGATGAGAGAGTCACATAGGTTACATGAGTTTGGCAGACCAAAAAGCATGCATTCTCCTATATCCAAGATGAGTCCCTGAGCAAATACGCCAGACCTAGGCTACCTATTTCAAGACTTACTATTGTATAAGACAAACCCCTGTGTGGTGCAAAGGGTTAACACAATTCACTGCTAAGACAAAGATGCCTTGGAAGAAAAACCTGGCAATCTACATTTAAAAATTCAGCCCTTGAAAACCTCATGGGGCACAGTTCTACCCTGAATCATATGGGGTAACTGTAAATCAGAATCAATTCAGTGGCAACTGGTTTGGTATTTTTGGTGTTAATATAAGAAAAATGAAGCTTTTGTGATTAGACCACTAGTGTCGGTTTGTTTTTTCCCATGTAGCCAGATGCAATTTGGAATGATAGAGAAATAATTAAAACAATGTAGAGTTAAGTAAGCGTAATGATTATGGAACTAATCATTTAGCAATGGGCTGTCACGGTGTATCATATGAGGTCAGCCAGCGGGCCTTGGGGGCCCTTCCCATTATCCATAGATATTTGAAATAAATGGAGGCCCTCAGCAAGATGGGCTGCAGACACCTCCAGGACTCACTTGATCCTTGGCAAGCTCCCTTAGCCTTAGGACACCACCTGCTGGAACTGTGGCTTTGCTGCCTCTCCTGGCTCTCAACTTCCCTCCTAGAGGACTCCAGCCACCCTTCTCCTTCCAGATCCTTCCAGCAGGAGGCAGATATTGGTCTCTATGCTTTTGCATGTGGCCAGTTTTCTAGAGACAGATCAGCCTCTCCCAAGAATTTGGGTTGACCAGAGTGAGCGTGCCCACAAGTCTGCAGAGCGTACAGCCAGGCCTCTGAAGAGAGAACTGCTGGAAGATTTGCCCCTTTTCAAAAGCGCTAATTCCATAGTTGAGAGCTCGTCTCCTGGGGACTCAGCTTGAGTCTCAAGAAGCACATCCCCTTTGACACTGCTGGCAACTCGAGGTGCTGTGGGTCATTTTCTTGCCTTTGAGGAGTGCAAGGGAAATGCTACAATATGTCCCTTCACATGAACCACCAATCCTTATCTGGAGAACTCTCCGAGATGACAGGGATGGGAGGGAGATGTTTCTGGGGCACGCTTTCACCTGCACATCTCTCAGGTGAGTCAAACATTTGACCCCCCAAAAGTTGAGTGTGATGGTGAGAGTTCAGGCTGGGAGATAGAGTGTCTGGGTTCAAATCAAGAGACTGCACATCTCAGCTCCCATGGTTCTCCTGCATAAAACCCAAGCCAAGCAGTTTATCACTTCCCTGCTGAGCATCCTACTGAGGCCAGCTAAACTCATTCTTTGCTGATAACAATGTTGCTTGTACCAAATGGCTTTGCCATGTAGCCCTTAGCAATGGCCAGAAGGGCTGCTCATCAAACCGCAGAGCAGGGCTTCTGGCGCACATGTTAAGAAGGGGGCTATTCACAACAAAGTCGGTAGTTCAGAACCCACTAGCTGTTTCTCTGGAGAAAAACTGTGGCTGTGTGCTTCCATAAAGATGCCCAGCCATGGAACCCCCCTGGAGAGGGCCATGATGAGCTGGAGTGAGCTCTACAGGAGTGGGATTTTTTACTGTGGATGTAATCCCACCCGGGCAGAGATTTTCTTTGTGACATTAAAGAGGCTGTACCTTACACCAATCACTTGGCTGATACAAAAGGATTCAATTCAACACTGAAGCAAACCAACTCCAAGGGAAGAAGGCAGAGAGCTCCAAGGACCACCAACCATGGAGGTTTTTGAAGTCAAAACAAGAATACCGCCCACGAGCCCTCAGCCCCCAGGGATGGACAAAGAGAGCCTGCCCATCAAGCTGGTGCACTGGCATGATGCTGTCAGCCTCCGGTGCTGTGAGAACATTGACTTTAGTGTGTTAAAGGCACCCACTTGCGGTATGTTTGTGATGTCAGCGTGTGGAAACTATGGCAAGCCCCCCTCCCTGCCTCACAGCAGCAAAGCCTTGGCATTAAAACCCCGTGCCTTCTGTGGCGCTTGCCAGCTGTGAGAGGGCAGTAAATGCCCTTGGCTTTTCTGCTCCTTGTTGCGACCTCCCTCTGAGGCAGGGAGCAGAGGATGTGAGGTTGGAATCTGTTTTGTTTCATCACTACCCTTTGTCATCTCTCTGAACACTGTCATGTGCTCCTCACCAGTGCTTCGCCCTCTCTATCACCAAGCCATGTGCTCTTTAAAACATGCACACACACACACACACACACATACACACACACACACACACACCTGATGTTCACATTTTGAGGCACATTTGTCTTTAATTCACTAATAATAACCATAATTATTCAAAGCCACTTTACCATCTGAAAAGAAATCTCTATGCATACACTTAGATCATGGATGCCAACTGCCTTCTTAAGAACATTTCCCAATGAAATATTCAGCAGCGATTATATTAAGCGTGAAGCTGTTCATCCAGTTTGTGTTAATCAAAACAAAAACAAGAGACGAAGGGATCCAAAAGGACATGTAAGATCATAGACTGAAAGTAGCCCCCTCGAGCACCAAAGGCTTGTCCAGAAGGGCAGAGCCACAGGTAAAAGCTATGTCTCTCTGGAGTTGCTGGCATTTAACTAGATGCAAAATGTCAGCGCAGGAAATTGCTTGCCCAATGCAAATACTAACAAGGGAGGCATGTGTTCCTGTGTAAATGGAGCTTCTGCCAATCCGGGCCTTCAGGATCCAGCTCCCATCACAGCATCCACGGGAAGCACCAGGGGAATGTTCCGTTTGCTTATTTTCCCTCTCTTTGCTAAGAAGAAAAAGAGCCTTTGTGGCCTAGTGGCTACAGGTTGGGCTGCTAATTGCTATATCAGCAGTTTGAAACTACCAGCTGCTTTGTGGGAGAAAGATAAGGCATTCTGCTCCCATAAAGAGTTCGAGTTTCAGACATTCACAGGGGCAAAATTACAGGGGCAGTTCTACTCTGCCCTATAAGTTGGCTGTGAGTCAGCATGGATTCGATGGCAATGAGTTTTCTAAGAGTAAGGAGTATTTAAGGGGTGTAAACAGTTAATGAGCTCTGCTATTAAGGGAAAAGTTGTCATTCCCAACCCACTTAGAGGAGCTGTGAAAGAGAAGCCTGGCAATCTTCTTCAGAATCCTCGGCCATTGAAAAGTTTATAGAATGTATAGGCCTTGGTTGTTAAATAAATCCAGGTATATGGTGGAGCATACAGGGCCCAATGTCATAAAACTGGGTGGGGGTGGAAAAAATCTCTGAGACAGATGCAAAAACTGTGAGGGAATGAGTTGTTGAGCCTGGGGGATCAGGACCATCGTCTCTGGGATTTTCAAAGTTCCTGAGCAATCAGGAAAGGGGCAACAGTTGGTCTCTCCCCATCCAGAGGACAGCAGAAGAGGAAAACTGATTGAGCACAATGAATTAATGACTAGTGACTCAAGCAACGATCACCCTCCACCACTGGAGACCAGAAGAACTAGATGGTGCCTAGCTCCCACTATCGACTGCTATGAAAGAGATCACATTAGAAGGGCTTGATTAGAGTAGAAGGGAAATGTGGGGCAAAACTCAAAATCATGATAAAACACCAAGCTTACTGTTTGGATAAAGGCTGGTGAAATTGCAAGACTATGGTGCTTAGTTACCCTGCAGGTCTGGAACTGAACTCATCATGGCTCGATGTTCAACCAAACAATAGACAGGTCTATAATGGGAACAATGACATTAGAGACATACAAATACCGTAGAATAATAGATCACATGAGATCAAAAGACAGCATTCCCCGAAGAACGAAGTTCAAAAAAGTTGAGAATGAAGGCAGCTTGGAGACAAGAAACAAGAAGATGTGGGGGAAGTGATGGTACATTGTGGGAATTGCTGTCAATGACATGAAACAAAATGTGTATGCATTGCTCAATGGACAGCTGAGCTGCTCTTTAACCTTCACCCAAATCACAATAAAAATGTTTTTAATCAAAGAAAACTTCATGGTTCACTTCTACTCTGACACACACGGGGTGATGAGGAAATAGTGTCAACCGGTTTGCTGTGGTCCAACCACCAGACATGTGCTTATGGGAGAAAGAGCATGATGACGCTGGCAATACCGAGCAGGACCAAGATGGTTTTATTTGCCTGCATCATGAAGATGGTAGCCTGGTGGTGAGATGATTCAGAGCTCAAGTGCTAACCAAGAAGCCACGCAGTTTAAACTCACCCAGCCCTACTGAAGGAGATTTCCCTCCTCAAAGGTGTTGTTGGTTGTTATGTGCCATTGAGGCGATTCTGACTCCCTGTGACGGGAAGGAAAGGCACACTGTGCTATAGTGTTAGGGTTTTCAGCGGCTACTTCCTCTGAAGTGGGCAGTGGGACCCTTCTTTGTATTCTGTTCTTAGCCTGGAAGTTTCCCTGACACCTCTTCACTTGGGGTAACCCTGCTGGCATTTGAAATACCAGTCACGTGGTTTCCAGCATCACAGTAACACACAACTCACCACAGCACCACAAATGGACAGACAACAACAGGCTAGGAGTCTTCATGGGAGCAGGCAGTCACGTCTTCACTCTCTCAATGGGGATCAGCGAGTTCAAACTGCCAGTCTCTCTGTTACAGCCGCACATGCAACCACTGTGCTGCTAGGTACATTTCCTTAAAATTCTGCCTAGAAAAATCTGTAGAACAGTTCTTCTCTGTCACAGAGGGTCACTGTGAGCCAGGATGGGCTCTGAGACACACAAATGCAACACCATGAAGCCACCTTACTCTGTCCTGCTCTTATTTAACTCTATTCTTTTCTGAGCTATCTTTTCCATATATTCAGAAGAGACTGGCACTGAGCAGTGTTAATTCCACCAAGGCCAGGAAGGAGGTCAAAGAGTCACAAAGGACTATCTCTTTGCTCTCATGCCACTGCACTAAGGAGGCTTGGGTGGCAGCTGGAAGCTGCACATTTCACTCCCTGTCCCTACACTCCAGGCTGAGTCTCCTCAGAGTGAGACTGCCCCTTTACCCAGCTCACTGCATTGGCTGTCTTGCTCTGAAAAGAGAATTCGCACATGTGAGTCTGACTGGGTGGCAGATGGGAATCTTAATGCTGCTCTTTGGAATATGAAAGGTCTTGGATCAGAGTGCTGCAGGGGAGTGATGTCTGCAGAAGACCTGCTGGTCTCCCAGTTAGAAAGAAGCCTTCCCCTTTGCCTCAGAGGTGCGTTCACTGTGGGTGGCAAGTCAGATCCTTGGGCTGGCACTCTCAGTAAACAGATCATATGGGCACCTTGAGAAGCGCTTGCTCACTGACCCAGCTCCCCAAGGATGTAAATATACCAACCAGGATGACTAAGGACACCAGTGCCAAGAATGATCACATTCTTTGCATGTGTACAAATGAGGTGGGCAGCCAACTTCGCTGATGGTGGCTGCACAGTGAGTGTCTGGAATCACACCTGGCTAGGTGGACCATTGAAAGAGTTGGTGACATGATAATAGGGAGTACACCCCGTTGCCAGTAAAGCTGAGGAAATGGCATTTGAGGAAGCAGGGGCAGCCGGGTCGCCAGCATGAAGTCAGCGAGAACCTTGCTTGTGCCTCCTTTGTTCACTGGTGGCTGCTGGAATCTGGGTAGTGAGGACACCATGGCTACTGCCAGAATTCTCCACGGTCCCTGGTTCCACTCTCAAGTCGCTGGCTTCATCACTACCACTGCCATCGAGTCGATTCTGACTCACAGCAACCCGAAAGGACAGAGTAGAACTGCGGCTGGTGGGTCTGGGGGGACTGTGGATCATTATGAGAGCATTTCTATCTCGCAGTAGCTAAAGGGTCCAAAATGCTGACCTTATGGTTAGCAGCCCAACATAACCCACTTGGTCATGAACCCTTGCCAGCTGATCCAGGGAGTCCATTCCCAAGTGCATATCTAAAAGAATGAAAGACGAGTACCCAGATGGATGCTGTACTAATCACTATGGGCAAAAGGTAAACAATAAGCCAACAATACCCATCAGTAGAAGAATAGAGAAAATATGATCTACACAGAGTGGGTATACATATAGTCTGTCACAAGAAAACTAAGGCCTTTGATTCGGACAGACTCTGTAACACAGGTGAATGCAAGACATGAAGTGAAAGACGCCAAACACCAAATGCCATGTATTGTGAGTCCATTTAGAGGAAAAATGCTGGACAGGTAAATCCCGTAGAGCCATAGAGTAGATTGGTGGTTTCCCAGGGTGGGGTGGGAGGGGCAATGGGGAATGACTGCTTAATGGCTGCAGGGTCGATGAAAATGTTCTGGAACTGGATGGTGGGAAGCTTTCACAGTGTCCTTAAAATTACTCTTAAAAAGGGGAGAGAAAGAATCTGCAGAAAGCACAGTTCTGATTGACTCACATGAATGTGATCACCAAGAATTGGAATCCACTAGAATTGGAATGGCAGCTAGACTATTGTTTCCTTGGGAGGTGCCTCCAGGAAGGACCAGTAGAGAAGGGTAATACTGATAGAGCAAAGGAGGGGGCCGATAAAGAAATGTCATTGAGTAGGTTCCCAGAGACAGTATAAATCCTCTTGTAGTTGTCCCACCCAACGGCTGAGGGAACTGGAGTGTGGCTCGACCTATCCTCATGTGTCATTGGTTAAAGTGGCATTAGGTCCTGGAGGATGTCAACTCCCCTGTCTGCTCAATGACTGTTCCCTGTGTGGGGAGTTACATGTGCTTCCTGTGAGACCATTGGTATTTATGGGAGTGGTGGGTGCCAAATGCTAATACATGGGCATATTAGCAGCTGCTACAGCAAGTGCTGTACATTTTTAGCTGCTTGAGTGACAGGTGGGCCCTACCTCCTGCCTATATTCAGTGGTAGGGTGTTCAGATGGGGGGCATCCGAAAAATAACAAGGCCCTATTCTTTGCAAATAGACATTATTATTATTTTAATCTGTCCCAACCCCCTTTCTTATCTGTCCCTGTGAACTACCTCACTGGCTGAAATATCAGTTCCCTGGAGAAGACACCAAATTTCAATACGGTCACAAGGCTGTTTTCATTGGCCCAGTGGAGACACTGACATAAGATGGGTCAACTAGATGCTTTTTCTGGAGCATTTCCAACCAAAAAACGAAAAAGAAAGTCCCGCTTTTGCAAGTGGCCTGGCATCTAAGAAGCATAATTCAGAAGCACATGTCCTGCCACGTGGAGGAGGCGGTCTATGTTGCGAGATTACAGCATGTGCCCTGAGAGACAGACACAAAGAACACAGGAACATGCCAGTGGTGGTCAGGAACGGTCGACAGAGCCAGCTGTCCTCTTGTTCTCCCCACCTTTCCATTCTCCTAGGATTCTCTCTTCCAAGTATTGGTCTCTTTGCCTGTTTACAACCAAATGAGCCCCAAATAAGATCCAGATCATAGAAATAGAAGGAGGAAGTTGGATGGAGACTGCAGTTCATACTCCCCGGAAGCCATTCAGACTCCCTGCAAGAAGGAGACACTGTGATGGAATTAGCTCTGGATTCCTGACATTTATTGAGGAATGCGCAGGGAATAAGCACCTATGGTGGGAATCAAGGAAGGGCACAAGAGGGAAATATCAACAGAGGTCTCAGCCCTGCCTATGGAGAGTGTCATAGTCAGTGTTCCCTAGAGAAACCAAACCAGTTATATAGCTGTAACTGGAGATATCGATATATCCACCAGGGCTCCTATGGTTAACCACTGCACCAGCTACTCATTGCCATCAAGGTGGACTCAAAGTGACTGTGTAAAACAGTATAGAACTGACCTTTTGGGCGTTGGAGACTGTAACTCTTCAGGAGATTATGAAGCTTCATCTTTCCCTCAAGGAGCCCTTGGTGTTTTCAAACTGCTGTCCTGGCTGTTGGATGCCCAATGGGCCACCCACTATGACACCAGTGCCCCAGAGAGTGAGGCTTATTTCTAGGAATTGGCTCACATAGGGGAATGGCAAGTTCCAAATTCAGAGGTCAGGCAACAGCCTAAAGAGCTCTGTAGATGTTCATCCTAAAATCGATAGGTTAGGTGATGGGAAAAGACAAGAATAAGAATGGTCAGAACACACCCTAGGGAAACTCCCTTTCTGCGCTGAAGGCCTTTGGCTGAAAGGTATACCCCTTCCCACATTATGGAAGGTATTCTATTTTGCTTGAGACCAACTCCTTCATAAGAGCAAATAGATGAGGTGAACAAGCGGCCATCTAGCTCAGAAGCAATAAAGCCCACCTGGAAGAAGCACACCAGCTGGTGCGATCACGAGGTGCCAAAGGGACCATGTATAAGGCATCATGCAAAAATAAAAGAATATATATATATATCTGTGTGTATATGGGTATATATATATATATATATATATGTGTGTGTGTATATGGGTATATATATATACCATAGAGAATGAAGGGGGAAGTGCAGAGTGGAGACCAGAGGCCCAAATGTCGACCACTGGAGATCCCCTCATAGAGGGCTTTAGGAGAGGAGATGGGTCAGTCAGGGTGCGATGTAGTACCGATGAAGAACACAGTTTTCCCCCATATCCTGGATGCTTCCTCTCCCCAACTACCAGGATCCAAATTCTACCTTGCAGGACTGGATAGGGCAGAGGCTGTACACTGGTGCATATGGGAGCTGGAGGCACAAGGAATCCAGGGTGGACGATACCTTCAGGACCAGGGGTGTGAGGGGTGATACTGGGAGAGTGGAGGGTGAGTGGGTTGGAATGGGGGAACTGATTACAAGGATCCATATGTGACCTCCTCCCTGGGAGATGGACGGCAGAGAAGGGGGGAAGGGAGACTCCGGAAAGGGCAAGAGATGACAAAATAACAATCTGTGGATTATCAAGGGCTCATGAGGAAGGGGGGAGCGGGGAGGGAGGGGACAAAAAAAGAGGACCTGATGCAGAGGGCTTAAGTGAAGAGCAAATGCTTTGAGAGTGATTAGGGCAAAGAATGTACAGATGTGCAGACCTTCAGATAGGGCTTTGGTTAACAGGCTCATGGCCAAGAGTCTCTCTTTGTGAATAAAATTCTATCAGCACACGGCTATGTCCTTCTCTACTGCTTGCTGCTATTTCCACACTCCATCAGTTGGGTTCAGTAATAGTCTCCAAGAGTATATGACCAGTGGAATCATAAAGTATGATTTTCAGGCCTTTTTCAAAAAAGAAATTTGCTGATCCTTGATCTAGGGGAAGAGTAAGGAAGAAAAACAGCAAGACTTTCAGAAATTTATAATTTTAAACTATAATGATTATTTGACAGAATATAATATTTTAAAATTTTCACTTGAATGGATAGGTAAGAACTACCTACCATGGTTGTACAGTGGTGACTTGCCCAGTAGTTAAATGAAAAGTCAATCATTCAGACCCAGCAACTGCTCTGTGGGAGAAATTTTTGGTAGAATAACCTCATAAGGAACTACAGGCTTGGTATTCTTATATGAGAAGTTCTCATCTGTCCTATAGGATTACTAGGAGTTGGAAATGATCCGTTTTAGCAGACTTTTAGTTTGGGTGAAAAGCAACTTTTTTCAATATATTATACTTGAATAAATGACACCAATTTTCAAACCACCAACTTTACAGCCATTAGTTGAGTCCTTAACAGTTAGCACTACCCAGGAACTTCACTGAGTCTGCCTGAAAGCTATTCGACTGTGGCAGTTAAGTGATTTCCTGTCAACTTGCAAAGGAATGAACTCTAGCCTGTCAATCAGTTTGCAGCTAAATGACCTAATTTGGAGGTGCAAATAAGATAAACATCTCACTAGAGGCCACATACATTCTCTCCATGCGAGGCATTCCTGTTCACAAGTCACATGGAGCTACGCAAATAGCAGCCAGAGCCTTGGAGCTGGAGGAGTCCCATGGAAACCCATGTTAGCACTAAGATGCTTTCAAGGCCACTGGATCCACAAGACCTTCCACCCACTAACTAGCCTGTGATCTGCCTGTACTCAGTGTTGTTGCATATGTTGCATGAATCGAGAGGAATTTACAGATTGGTGTCAGACATATGGACTACTATTGGACTTATAAGTTTGATCTGTCCTGGGCTGGTATGCTTTCTCAATTTACAATAGTTGCTTCTATAAAGCTCTTTCTATACACATAGAAGTGCCTATGAATTGATTTCTACAATCCACCCAGACTAACATACTGACCTCAAGACATATGCTGATCACCCCTGACAGAGTAATATACACTCCCTGTAGAACAAGCTCATTTGTTTGTTTTCCTCTCCAACAGAATGTTTTCTCTTCTTACAACTTTGAATCCACAAATATTAAGGGTAGGCACTGAATCATAAACAATATAGATTCCAAGTGGGAAACTATGAGATGAAGAACTCTGGATCAAAGTAAGAAACCTGACTTGAAACTCCCTCTCCAAATGCTCCAGAGTCAGAATGCTTCCTTCTTTTCAGGCCCTTACAGCACCCTACAATACACAGCTCCCTCCCTGCATGGGCGGTTCGTATCTGTACTCACACTGACTTCCCTCCGTGTGTCTTACCCACCGTAATACATGGAATTGTGATTGACTTTTAGACTGTCCATTCGCTGATACAGTGTGTTCTTGGCAATGTTTCTAGAGATGGTACACCAGCCTTCACGGAATCTACATAATATGCGATAGCAACAGTACTAATATGTGAAACCCACTGTAGGCCTGGAGCATGACTGATACAGGTTACAGCAGTGCTACTGAAAGTGAATCCAGAGATTGCACAAAAGAATCTCAAAGACATCTTAAGCTCCCTCAAGTCTCCTTCAGACCCAGCCGGTTGCACATTAGTGTTGACACTTGCAAACACAGAATATGCTGGTCATGAAAACCATGACATATTTCCAGTCTCCTGCTCCACACACTAGCTCTCAATAAAATGACTTGTTAAAATACCTGAGTGAGACAAGTCTGTGTTCATACAAACTACTGAATAGGCTTACCTGGGGACTCTGGTACTGAGGATCTTTTCCCAGAGCTGTATGGTTGGGAATGGTGTGGATTTTATTAGCAGAAGGGGGGGGGCGGTATTTGCATATCTTCCTAATATACAGTGGCAACTATGGCTGAATATTTTCAAAATGCTCACTGTTCCAGCTTAAACGTAAATGAGTCTCCCAGAAGGATTCATTGGGATTATTACTTGGAAATGGTTCCTTATTATGTGATTGCGATACACAGAATACAGTCCTGTTCATATTGTTTCATACACAATAAGCGATTTATATATAGCTGATTTAAGACAGTATGTATGCTCATTTGCTTAACATATTTCACTCAATTTATTTCATTTATGTGGCAATAGACCCATAAGTTTATATCTAGTCAGTATGAAATGATTTTAATGCTTAACATCTTAGAGAAGGAACACGCATATACTACAATTTATCTCTTTTTAGACATTTAGGTTATTTCTCATTTCTGGTTTTATAATGAAAGTTACTATTTGGGTTGAAATAAAAGAGAAGAGAAAAAAGCATTCACATTAATATTACAAGAAATCACAGTAACAGACATGGCCTTACAGTAAACTTTTCTTCAACACAATTGTAATATTAACAATAAATATCATATTTTTAGTGAGAGCGTTCCCATTAGGACAGAAACACACCAAAGTCTTAACTTTGCTAGAGAAGATGTCTTAGATGACATTGGAACTGCATAAAGATTTTTCTAAAATATTTAATAGTTTAAAGCCTCTTGTGTCAAAGTCAATAGGATCTCCCAGAAGCACAGACTTACTACAATACTTGTTTTATTGCAGAACATATCTTAAGATGTAGATAACAAATGTGGCGAAGAAAGCTGATGTTGCCTGGCTATCGAAAGAGATAGTGTCTGGGGTCTTAAAGGCTTGAAGGTGAACAAGCGGTCATCTAGCTCAGAAGCAACAAAGCCCACATGGAAGAAGCACACCAGCCTGGGCGATCACGAGATGCCAAAGGGACCAGGTATAAGGCATCATGCAAAAAAAATGTGTATATATATGTGTGTGTGTATATATATACATACCATAGTGAATGAAGGGGGAAGTGCAGAGTGGAGACCCAAGGCCCATTTACCGGCCACTGGAGATCCCCTCACAGAGGGGTTTAGGAGAGGAGATGGGTCAGTCAGGGTGTGATGTAGTACTGATGAAGAGCACAGCTTTCCCCAGATCCAGCATGCTTCCTCCCCCAACTACCATGATCCGAATTCTACCTTGCAGGACTGGATTGGGCAGAGGTTGTACACTGGTGCATATGGGAGCTGGAGGCACAGGGAATCCAGGGTGGATGATACCTTCAGGAGCAGGGGTGTGAGAGGTGATACTAGGAGAGTAGAGGGTGAGTGGGTTGGAAAGGGGGAACTGATTATAATGATCCACATGTGACCTCCTCCCTGGGAGCTGGATGGCAGAGAAGGGGGGGTAGGGATACTCCAGATAGGACAAGATATGACAAAATAACAATCTATAAATTATCAAGGGCTCATGAGGGAGGGGGGAGCAGGGAGGGAGGGGAAAAAAAGAGAACACGTTGCAAAGGGCTTAAGTGGAGAGTAAATGCTTTGAAAATGATTAGGGCAAAGAATGTACGGATGTGCTTTATACAATTGATGTTTGTATATGTATGTACTGTGATAAGAGTTGTATGAGCCCCTAATAAAATGTAAAAAAAAAGAGGTAAGTAACAAACAAAATTGATTTCCTTCTAATCGCTTGATGGTGGCTAGGGTAGCAGGAGAGTAATCACTGACAAAATGCAACCAAACTTACCTCTCCTGAAACTCAACAGAATAAAATCACTGAAAGGCTAGGTGTACATTCATAAAAATCTATATCTGACACAGATAAGAACAAATCTGAAATTATGTCCAGAAGTTACTCTTCAGCTTGTTTGTGTATGAAGTCTTCCATTTCAAGAGGAACGTAGACATTTGTAGCTGAAAATATTTTTCAACAAGGGAAAAAGGAAAGGGCAGGCACAGCTTCTCAACCTTTGCAGGAGGAAAGAAACAACGAGAAAGTCGTATTTCAGATGCAAGTTCTAAAAGGAAAGAAATGGGCTTACTTCAGGCAATGGTAGTTACCTGGACTTGAGGTGGGTGATCTTCAGTGGGGCCTTATACCCTGGGTACCATCAATCCTCCAAGGCCAAGCCAAGCAGCTCTTCTACTGAGGCATCTTGAGCAGGTTGCTCCGGAGGTGTAGTGGAATAAACTGTACCACACACTTTGTGTTCAGTGGGGCAGTCATTTCCCCAGCAACCTTTCTGTTCATACTATGGACATTACTTTCTTGGAGGTAACAAATTAGGACATACATTTGCCCATGGCCCCGAGTGAGAGCATCTGAAGCAGGGTGCTCATGGTTCACTCGTGGGCGGCCCAATAACTAGTTTAGATACACCCACTCGGTCCTGGAGGGCACTTGCTAACATTTGAAATTTAACCTTAAGTCTTGATAGCTTATATAACTTTTCCTGATCCTCGCTACTGTTGAAAACTTTGAATGCTGCACTGTGATCTTGCTGTGAAGTCTGGGGTCCACAGTCTAACTTTTTAAGGTTTCTTTTAATGTCTGGAGCTGATTGTGAGATGAAATTTGAGTGACGTACAATGATCCCTTTTGGTGTAGTAGGGTCTACTTTCATGTATTTAAACCTTCTGGAAGATGATGTGACAGAAATTTGGCAGAATTTTCATTTGGTTCCTAAATGATTTCCCTAATTTTGTCATAATTGGCTGCTTTATTTGAGGCTTTTGGCAAGCCCTCAATGAGATGAAAATCATATCATTTTGAAGAATTGGGTGCTCATGATCATCTGATAATTCTAATTAGGGTTGTGCTTGGGAACTGCCTTGAAGTCCACGGGCTTAACCCAGTCTGGGCATACCCTTCATCAGCTCTCTTTGTGCAGCTATCCAGATTCTCTCCCGATCTTCAGGGGTCAAGGTAGTTGTTAAAATCATATGGATGTCATGGCAGGTAAGATCATATGACTGAGTGACATATTTAAATTATTTTATTGTTTATCTTTTATTTCATAATCATAAACTTAACTCTGCTTTCCAGCTGGACACAGGAGAAATAAGGAAAGTAGGAAACCTGAGTAACTGGAGGGAGAGCACAAGATTAAACGATACTGCAAGCACATTGGGAACAGAAGGGTGATTTCTCAAGCTACAAAAGGAATGGTCTGGTGCTTAAGATAAAACATGAAAATTCAGATCAAATTTAATTAGAGTTGTCCACAGTCAGCAATGGTGATCTTCTTGCTGGTTTTGCCATTCGTGGAACCAAAACGCTCCATGGCTTCCACAATATTCATGCCTTCTTTCACCAGACCATCCAACCACTCAGTCTTTGCGGGACAGATAACTGACTGGGAACCGTTCGTAGTGGGCCCAGTATTTGCATAGACAGGGTGCCAAGACTTGTGTGCTTCAGGATGAAGTTCTCATCTTCAAATTTCTCTCTATAGATGGACTTGCACCAGTGCCATTATGGCATGTGAAATCACCACCCTGGCAAATGAACTCTGGAATGCGCCTGTGAAAGAAGGAGCCTTTATAACCAAAGCCTTTCCCCTCAGTACTCAGAGTGCGGAAGTTTTCTGCTGTCTTTGAAACTTGTCTGCAAACAGCTTGAAAGAGATGCAGCCGAGGGGCTCACCATTGACAGCTATGTCGAAAAACACAGTAGGGGTGACCGTGGCTGGACCAGAAACCCTAAAAATTCAAGCAGCAGCATCTGCAAAGCCGATATTTAAATTCTTTAATGTAAGTGTCTGGGTCCAATGTATAGCATCTAAGATGTTTTCCTAAGCCTGAAAAATAATTTAACAAAAAAGGGATCTGAATTTTTACTAGCCTCTCTGCTCCTGCAACATCACAGAGGGTACTGAGGGGGGATAGGATTGAGCATGGATGCTTTGGATTTGAAGGAGCTGTCTTTGTGCTGGAGAGGGCTGGACATAAAAGAATGAGAGGTGGAGATGGTGCTGGCAGTAGGGGACAGGTGTCAGATGTCTTATAACATGGCAAGGGTGGGAGGGGAACTGGTGACAGAGAGGTGGGAGGACTGGACAATCATGGTATGGACAAGGGAGGAGTTTGGGTAGAAAGTGTATGAGGTAACAGGGTAGGGGATACTGGATTACAGAGTGTGGGCTCAGAGGTGGTGGGAGGGTGTTGAAACAAGGCAGGAGTGGGAGGAGGTGGTGAGGAGGAAGGCTGAAGAAGAATGAGACACTATAGCAAGAGATATAGGGTTACAGTCTGGCAACTGGGAGAATGTAGCAGCATCCTGTGGGTTGGAGAAACCTGAAGGAGGTTGTAAAGGGGAGGGGAGAAAGAAGGCACAGCTGCAGTTTGGTCAGAGACAATAGGCACTGAAATTGGCGGCATATCATGAACAGAAGGATCACAGACTGATTCTTAGTCTGAGAGAGGAACATTCTCCTGAACCAGTAGGACTTGCATAGTGGAACAATTCTGAAATAAATGAGGTTGAGCACAAAGGAGAAAACTTGGATATACGGAATATCAGAATATATTTTGTAGATTAAAAAGAAATTATTGAGATCTTGAAAAAATTTAAAATCAAGTATACCACCTGGTGACCATCTTGAATTGTTGTCCAATTTGTACTGCAGTCATGCATTATTACATAAGAAAATCAATTTTCCCCTATGAATAACTGATTTAAGACCGAGTGAATTGAAGTTTGCCAGTACACAAACTAGAAGTATTTTATGCCATTGCTTAGTGTGGTAGTTATATAAACATTTGACAATTTGATGATTAAGACTGAAGGGGTGGAGTCCAGCCTGCCAATCAAAATATAACCAATGGCCCCTGTGTGGGTATGGCCTTCTCCTGACAATTTTGGAATTCCGGAATTTCCTTCTTGGAGGCAGGAGACAGTCTCTCTCTCTCTCTCTCTCTCTCTCTCTCTCTCTCTCTCTCTCTCTCTCTCTCTCTCTCTCTCTCTTTCTCTCGGCTCACTCTCTTAGAGACGCTCTACTGACCAGACACATGATACTATGCTGATAGACCCCATGCCCTGGGAACTAGAGAAGCCACATGGAGACCCCTGCCAATGCTGAGATGCTTACACCACCACTGAATCCAGACTTTCTACCCACTGGCCTGTGATTATCCTGCATTCAGCATCATTGCATGTGTTTCTTACGTCTGAAGGGGACTTCATGGATTGGTATCGGACATATGGGCTAATATCAGACTTATGGGCTTGAACTGGACTGGGTGGGAATGCTTTGTTAATGTACAATTTCTCTTTATATAAACCTCTTATACACACGACTTTCTATGAATTTCTCTAGCCTACCTGGACTAACACACTGAGCATTCTTACAACCCATTTTAAAATGCTGAGTGAAAATGTGAGCTCTGTTATATGAGGTAGTAAAACAGGAGAGCGTCCTTACACTGGGTAATTACCACCTAAGCCCCCGGGGCTGGGAAGACAATCTGACTGAGCAAAGCTTTCTGGTACGTGGACATTTTCAGAAAGGCCAAGAGAAAATGAGCAGATGACCTTGAAGTAGGGAGCTTTGGATTTAACACTCACCAATGTGTTGTCAGAGGGTCTTTAGCTGAAGATGTGGAGATCCCTCTGTTAGGCTCACTGGCTTGAAGGGGGTCCAGGAAGGCTGCTGGGAACTTTAGAGGCTAGGGAAAGGAAAGTGCCACTCCAGTCCTAGCCTCGACAGCCCCCCACCTCCCCCGTGCAGGCCACCATATCTCAGGTTTTACAGAGATAAGAGACAGAGTGAGACCTTTAATTTATAGATTTATTGAGGGAGGTGTGGTTTGTAGGGAACAGGAAATCATAGGGGTTTAGAATAGTTAGGTAAGAAAGGTTAGAGCTGGCCCTTCGTCTAAAGCCAGAGGATTAGCTAAATTAAAATGTGTAAAATCCATGAGACCCACTATTACATAAGAGAACATGAACAAACTACAGTAGAATTGGTGAGGAAGGGGTTAAACAGCTCTAATGTCTGCTGCAGAACCTGCAGAAAGAATCTAAGTGGGAGGGAGAGCCAGCCTTACAGGTAGAGAGAAGAGGTGAGAGCAAAAGAGGCCAGAGCAGCAGGAGGGTAGAAGGAGCCCAATCCAATCCAGGCTCAATTTGAGTGTGTAAGTCTTTGGGATATCTGTACTCTTTTTGATAGGAGGGTTCCCCCACATCTTTGTGGGTGGTCTGGATAACTCCAATGGACTGGCTGCCAGCTTCCACAGACTGACAACACAGCTGGGTGGCAAGATAGATGGAGGAAGCTTTGTAAACATAAGAAACCTATGCTTTCCTTAGTAAAGGCTTCCAACGAACCCTAGAAGGGTTCTGGCCCTTCTAGAGACCTATAAGCTTTCCCCCAAAATACTGGGTCTCCCTTTGACTGAGTTCCAGGTCACTGAACCCAATCTTTCTAGGGCGGGGCGTGTCTCTTCTTCTCCTGCCAGCTGCCAAGGTGTTCACTAAGAGCCACCGAACTGGGCCATCTCCTTGAGGCCCCAGTCCTGGAAGGGCTTAGCCCAGCAACCTGGGAATGCCAATCAGTTTCAGTGCATGGTGGCTGCACTGGAATACCACTTCTACACCCACAAGGCTGAGGCTCCCTGCGGCCACACAACAGCTGGCACTAAGAGCCAGGGAGTTTCTAGAACTGGACCTTGGTTTCTCCCCCGGCCCTGCTTCAGAAGAAGGTACCGCACAGGTGACAAGTCTTAGCAAACCTCCGGAGGAAGCCCTAATGTTTTGCGCACCAGCTGCAGCCACTAGCTTCTGGAGACGCGTGCTCTTCTTCGTAGTGAGAGAAACAACAGACCCCAGGGCTCACCGTTGAGCTGATGAGGTGCAAGGAGTCTCTGGGAGAAGGTATCGATGTATGGAAACAATGAAAAGGGGGGTGAGCAGAAACCCACAAGGCAACGAACCTGGGAACCTCGAAGACAAGACCCCCAGCCTGGGATTACCTTTCTCCAACAGGGATTTCCACCAAGAACCCCAACCAATCCAAAAGTTGGGGGATGGGACACCAGCTCACCTCTCACCAGGAGAGGAGCGTCCCCTGGGGAAGGTGAGGAGAAGAGAAAGGTCGCTTACACCCCAGCAGGACTTCTGTGTGCACCAGGGTACCCCAAACTGGCTGCTGCCCACACGCACATGCTTGGGAAAGAGCGCCCCTCACCTGGGAGCGCTGGCTACTACGCAGAGCTAAGGTACCAGGAGGTTCTCTCGCACCACATGCAGCGCACAGTAAGTAGGACGCTAGGACGCGCCCAATAAGCCACACTTCCGGCTGGGACATCGCCACTTCCACCCCATCTCTGAGCACCCGGGTTAGGAGGAGCCGGCGGGGTTGGTCTCTGCCTTCACTTCACCTTTGAGGCGGTTCTGGACCGGACCATTGGCTTGGATGCACACACCCAGGTGTCTGGGGAAGGGAAGAACCAGGGTGCTGTTTAGGCTGGGGGCGGGGCCAGAGGCGGGGCCTGGGGCGGCGCGGGGAGGAGCCAGTGATATTCCTCCCGCAACTATGGGCCCTCAGACTTTGATAATGATGACCAAGTCACCTGCGGGCAGAAACGGTACTTTCTCCCAGCACCGAGAGTGTGCATGGGAGACATAAAACGATGTACAACGTACGTGGACTGTGTAAGCTTGTGATCAGATTCCCCAGATGGGGCATCCTCCTCACTAACATGAACCATCCAGCCATTCAACCCTGCCACGGTGTTAATGGTGCTGACGCAAGAACCGAAACTAATGACCTTTGAGGTGAAGGGCCATTCTGCTCCCCAAAGCATTGTCATGTATGAAGACTGCCTTTAGGAAAAAAGAAGTAGCTGGCATCAAATGCTCTAGGTAAATTTTATGTCAGAGTAACAAAATTTAAATATAAAACAAGCGGGAGCACTAAAACGTGATGGGAGAGGGGGGAGGGGAGTTGTTAAACTTGACTGTCCTTAGAGTTGGAGTTTGTACTTTTATCTTGTTTTATTTTGCTTGAATGCTATTGGGGCAGTTAAACATGACAGTTCGATTCAATTATGCATATCATGATTTCCCCACTCTGCTAATTTAATTTATCACTCACCAGAGGTTCTATCAATCCAATGGTTTCAAGTGCATGGGCAGAATATTTGTAGAGACTCTTCCAAATTGCGAGGTCTGGAATTTAAATTTAATTCCTCCAAGTAACTCTGTTTGGTCTCTCACAACAAGTGCTTATGGGACAGATCAAAGTGAAGCATGTCCCTATTAATTTGCATCCATAAAGACTATGCTTCTTTTATGGCTGTTATACTAGATAATTTCATTATGAAAGTTCTAGTCAGATTCCAAAGTTGCTGGCTGAAAATGGAGATACAAGAATTTCAATATTGTTACATTTCCCAATTTGGTGAGATCATTCCACAGACGATGGAAAACTGTCGCCTAACTTTATAAGGAATCAAAAAAAAAGTCACTTATCAGCAAATATTTAGTGAATTAAACTGATTTATGTTGCCAGTTCTGATGGACTCACCATATCCTTAAATCATGGGAAACAGAGACTAGATTTTGCAAAGAAAAGGGGACTTCTCTTGAAATACCTGCCCTGTTCGACTGGGTAGGCTAGAGAAACAAATCCAGGGACATTCATAATGTATACGAAAGAGCTTTGTATCAAAATGTAATTGGATATCAAGAAAACATCTCAGCCCAGTCCAGACCAAGTCCATAAGTCTGATATTAGCCCATTACTCCAATACTAGTCCATATATTCCTCTTCAGACTCATGCACCACATGCAATGATGCTGAATGCAGAAGGATCACAGGTCGGTGGCTGAAAATTCTTGTGTATCCAATGGCGGTAGACTTTATTAGTGCTGGCTCAGGTCTCTATGTGGCTCTTTTGGCTCTCTGAACAGTGTGAAGGTGAAGCAGAGAGAAAGAAGTTGGCCAAATTCCAGGGAGAAAGAGTGGAAGTTCCCAGAATTCTCATGAGAAGGTCAAGCCCACCAGGAAGCATCATGGAGCTGTGACATGAATGACAGGCTAACCTTCACCCCTAGACTAATTTATCAGGTGAATATGAAATTATGTAACTACTACACCTGCTTTCATGTGAGGTTTTCTGCCCCCATGGATAAATCATGAATTGTCAAAAAATAAAACAAGCAAACAAAAAATCAATCACTGCGATCGAGTCAATATGGACTCAGAGGGATGCTTATAGGACAGGGTAGAACTGCCCTTGTGAGTTTCCAATTCAGCGTCCAAATTAAGTTCCCATGGTTCAGATGTTTACATATTTTTGCAGTAGTTGATTTCACAGTACATGATTTTACATTTACCCTGTAATTATAATTCATGAAGTGTTGTTTTACTTCCAGTATTGCTGCTTCCAACCCAGTAGCTGCTTTTAACAGACTAGATACTTTCAACACAGCAGCTGCTCTCTACAAAGTAGCTGCTCTCTACACATGTGTTACTGGTAAGCAAAAGCACATTATGGCACTAACCCTGTCACACACACTTGCATTTGTACGGGGTGTATGTGATTGGGTTGGAGTTATGATATCATTACGCCAGTTACTCATATGTGGGTGTTTTTTGCATGTGGGAGGATCTGCCTGGAGACAGATAGAGGATTGGTGTCTTGGTTCCTAAGACCATCAGAAATATGTTTTTTTTGATGGTCTTAGGCGATCCCTGCAAAACGGTGTTTGTCTGGGTATTTTAGAGAAACAAATCCAAAGAAACTCGTGTATCAGAGAGAGTTTTATATAAAGGTTAAGTACACATCGAGAAAATATACCAACGCAGTGGTACCCAAGCCCACAAGTCCAAGATTAACCCTCATGTCTGACACCAATCCATTAAGTCCTCCTCCACCTCACAAAATACACACAATGACTGGAGGAAAGCCAAATCAGAGAACATGTAAACATCTCAGTGCTGGAAGGGGTCTGCCACGGCTGCTCCAGGGCTGTATTGGGGTAGGTCCATGCGACTTCTCCTTGGGGATGTCTTGCAGGAAGTGAACCTTGTCAGCTTAAGCAGAGAACTGGCCAAGGCCGCTGCACCCTGGTCCGACCATCACAACGCAAGAGACCTGGGAACTAGAAAGGCAAGGCTCACCGAGTCATTTATCCCTCGGCCCTTCAAACAATCCCACATGTGTTTATCGGCCAGGTAGGCACAATAAACTAATTACCTTGAGTAGTTCGACCTTCAAAGGGGTAGCGACCCTCCAAGTTGAGAACCAGTGCTCTATAGGGTTTATATCAGTCTTAAGTGACTGGACAGATGTGAATTGTATGTTTGGGGTCCAGCACCTGAGATAGACCCAAGGTAACAAGGACAATCACAGTTAGCCATGTGTTCAAGAGGAGCATCTCCCCACTCTCATGTCTGAATTCCTAAGGTACTCTCCTCTGGAAACAGCTCCCAGAATGGACTCACTTGATTTGATTTTTCTAAATATAAATCAACCAGTTTTTAGGGAAGAGGCTGAAAAGAATTTATTTCTACATAAGTCCAATGGTCACAAATCATAATATGCTTCATAAAGGAAAGGCAGATGAACCACTCAAGAGAGATTTGAAAACAGTTTCCCCTTGCAAATTAATGGATTGAAACCTGAGGACACAGGCTTGAATGACCCAGCAAACTATAGTGAAGAGCAGTCATTGTGAACTCCAATGAGGCTAACCCTACTCTCTACCCCTGGTTTTTCCAGCTTTCCACCTGACCACTTTTTAGCACTTATTTCATGGAATATATTTGTTTTCCCTTTCCACAACGTTTTACCTTATGCTACTATTTCCTTTCTAAAGCTTTACAGCAATCCCTTTCTCGTTGTTGTTCTACTAATTCTACTACTTCTGCTTCATCTTCGTTTTCTTTTACATTAAGAGAAAATAGAATGGTTCCTACTGGAATTCCTACTAAATCTGTTGCTAAAATCCAAATTTTGTTTGAACAAAATAAACTAAAAACCACAGCAGACCATCCTATTTGTGCTCTCACTTGCACCTACTCCTGGATCCTGGGCCTGTGCTTTTTGGGCCTGAGCACACCCATTACCCTGAATTCCCTTCAGGTCAACCCCAACCCTGTGCTGCAGGGTGGTTTATATGGGAACTCACATTAACTTTCCCTCACTGTGTCTTCTTGCACAGTCATACGCAGCCGGGTCCTCCACGGCCACAGTGCTCAGGTGCAGGGAGAACTGGTTCTTGGATGTGTCTGGGTTGATGAATAGATGATCTCTGAAGGATGGTGTGTATTCGCTAAACCACTCTTACCTGTAGAAGCTCCTTCCTATCCACCCAGGGCCTCTCCCAGGGCTGCCTGATCTGCTCCCAAATAGCGCTGGTTCTGGAGCCTGAGTCCCCAGTGATGGTGCAAGTGTGCGTGAGGGTCTGTGATGCCCTCACCACCTCATGGTCTGACTCCTGCAGCTTCACTTTGGACGGGACACAAGGAGACTTACAAAACAAGTATTAAATATCCCACCTGTCATTAAAACTGCTGTGACCTACTGTATCTCCCTGCCACTGACACAATGGGAGACACAGTACCATCAAAATGAGAAAAAGAATGCAAGCAGACCTTTCTGTATCAGAGTCTCCCTGGTACAGCAGGCTCTGGAATTCTGCTGGTTCCAGAGGGGAATCTTGAGGGTGGGGTGGGTGTTCATATCATTTAAATAATAAACCACACCAGGCTTTTGCTTATGAGTGTTACTGGCTGTTATCAGGGGGTCAGAGGATGACTATTAAGAGTGTGCTAATTGACAGGGCTCACAGCTCCACATGGAAGCTTCTCCAGAGCTGGTTCTTGAAGCACGTTGTATGGCAGTGATATGTAAGCAATGAGAGTGGGGTGGCCCACAGGCATACACTGAATTTATACCCTCCCAGATCCTAATATTTGCAATCATAAAATTATCCGAGTTCCAGTGTACCTTGTATTGTTTGATTTGAAAAAATGCATCCACTAGTGTGTGCATTAATTTATTCATTTGAGTTCTGAGAGCTATGAACACGCCAGACATTCTTCTGCACTGAGGGAAAATCAGTAAACCACGCAACTGAGCTAGGAAATGAATGATCTCTTCCTCAAAAACTAAACCCACTGCGAGTGCACCTGTCCTGATTCATGGGAACCTTATAAGATTGATTAAAGCTGCTCATAGAAATTCTCTGACTGTAAATAATAACAGGAAAAGACAACCTCATCTTACTTAGGAGGAATGGTTGGCTGGTTTGTGGTGAGCAACCCAATACTTATCCCATTACATCACCACATCTCTGTATATCTTTATACTAAGAAGCCCATATTAAGGGCTTTTTAAATGTCACTTTGAGAAGCCAAGTGGTGATACTTTCAATATTATTATATGAATATGAGCCCTGGACTATGAATAAGGGGGTCCATAACCAAATTTATGGCCATTCACTTACCTTTTGGAAAAGAATGTTGAAAGTACCATGGACTGGGCTATCAATATAACAAGCAGATCTCTTGTGAGGGAAACATAGCCTGGGAGTTCCTTAGAATGAAGGATGGTGAGACTTAGTTCCATGTACTTGAACATGTTATCATGACACCAGTCCATTGAGAAAGACATCATCAATGATAAAGGGGATCAGTAAAGAAGAAGGTGATGGACTGACACAGTGGCTGTAACAATGGGCTCAAACATATTTATTGTGATAATGGTGCTGAACTAGGCATTATTCAGTTCTGTTTTGCGTTGAATCACTGAGATTTGAAATTGATTCTGTGGCACTTAACATCATCAAAATTAAATGAAAAGACACAATATTCTTCCAAAGTTGAATGACAGTGCTAGGGAAAGGATATATGTTTTATTTTCCGTAGCAAAAGGAAATATGTAACAGACTACACTCTTTATAATTGTTCTTATGTGGAATTTCATTTTGCCTTGGTTAAATATTGGTTGCAAAAGTCTTGTCTTCGTATTTATAGAACATTAAGCATCCAAGGTTGTTTGGGTGCAGGAACATAAAGACTCTTAGTGACCCTACATGAAAGAGAACTCTCTGAAAGGATTTTCTTTTCTGTAATAATGATGGGATAACCTTATCAGGTCTTTAACCAACTGAGTCACCATGTGGTTTTGAACTGCCAACCTTTTGGCTAGAAGTTGAGCATTTAATCATGCCCACATAGTTTTGTGGTCCAGGTTCTACTACATATAATTTACATGTATCTACTTTTACTTCCTACAGGTGAATATTTATGTGTATGTTGACTGGTCTTAAGACATTATGTAGAGTTCTTCTAGGTCAATACTATTACTATTATTTGTTCCTTGAGTGTTTAATATGGGATTCTGGCCAATGCATTGTGTGATTTTAGTAGTAACCCTGGGCACCGTCTTCAGTGCCAGAAACACCTCCCAGAATTGTGAAAACTAAGAGTGACTCCTGTAATGGCCAAATACCCCATAAGACATATCAAGGAATTGATGCATTTGGGTTATGTTGTGGCAGTTTCATCATCTCTTGTCAACTTGGGAAGGGATGGAGTCTAGCCTGTCAATGAGATCTCAGCTTGATGACTTCATTTGTAGGTGCAAAGGAGATGAATATCTCCCTGGAAGCCAGACCCAGATAGCATCTCTTCTTGTTGAGACATTCCTGTTTACAAAGCCACATGGAGCTACACTGATGCAGCTAGAGCCCTGGAACTGGAGGGGCCATGTGCAGACCCATGACAGTGCTGAGATGCTTCCATCACCATAAGAACCAGAAGACTTTCCACCCACCGGCCTGTTATCTACATCATTGCATGTGTTTCATGAATCTGAAGAAGAATTTATAGACTGATATCAGACATAGGGGCTAATATTGGACTTATGGACTTGATCTGAGCTGGGATGTTTTCTTAATATACAAATACTCTTTGATATAAAACTCTTTCTTACACACATGTGAGTTTCTCCCTGGATTTGTTTCTCTAGTATACCCAGAATAGCACATGGTGTTAGAGAATAATATTAAATCTGTCATGGGCTGCCTGAAGGACAAGCAGGTCTGTCTTGGAGTAAACACATCTTGTTTAATTCTTGTAATCATTCAAATAAGATTGTAACTCACTTATTTGGGCATGACATTAAGGAGAACCAGAACCCAGAGAATGATCTTGTACTTGGTAAAGTAGAATGTCAATGAAAATGTGAGAGACTTTCAATGGGACTGATTGTCCTAAGGCTGCAATGATGAGTCCAAAGAGAGGGATGATTGTAAGGATGGCGCACTTTCGGGCAGTATTTCATCCTGTTTGTATTAGTCTGGGTACTTTAGAGAAACAAATCCAACGAAACTCATATGTATAAGAGAGTTTTATATAAAGGCAAGTGCACATCAAGAAAACATCCCCAACCGGTGCTGCGCAGGCCCACAAGTCCAACATTAGCCCATACGTTCAACACCAATCCACAAAGTCCATTTCCATCTCAAAAATACATGTATTGACATCGACTGCAGGAGGAAAGCTGAGTCAATTAATGTGTAAGCATCTCAGCTCTGGCAGAGGTCTCAACATGGCTGCTCCAGTATCTAGGGTGCATTGGGGTGGGTTCATGTGGCTTCTTCTCAGGGATGTCTTGCAGGAAGTAACCCTTGCCAGCTGAAGCAGGGAACTGGCTAAGGCAGCTGCACCTTGGTCCAACCATCAGAAAACAAGAGACCCGAGAACTAGAAAGATGAGGCTCACCGAGCCATTTAGCACTCTGCCCTTCAATTAACACCACGTGTTTATCCGCTACATTGCACAATAAACTAACCACCTCACTGTTGTTCATGTGATCACTGTGAACTTAAGCCAACTTAAAGATCCCTAACAAAATATTATGCAGGTTATTGTAAGTTAAAATTATTACATAAACATATATTTGTGAGTATTCACTGGAATGAAAATATTGGACATGCAGCTGATGGATTGGAGAAAATTTGAGGCTCACATAAGAATTTTATACTGCATTAATATTTTTATAAGGAGTTTTGGTGGCATAGTGGTTATGCATTGTGCTAAGATTTGCATTCACCAGTTTGCAACTACTAGCCACTCCATGGAAGAAAGACAGGGGATTCTACATCAGTAAAAATCAGAAACTCACTATAAATTGGCATTGAAATAATGGCAGTGGGTTTGGGTTTGGTTTTCTTTTAATATTTTTAACTTGACAACAAATGGCACTAGTTAGTATCCTGAATTGTAAACTGAGATCTGAGTACATATTGTTGTGAAGTCTGCCTTTGGGTAGATGGTAAATAAAGGCCATCCCTATAAAAAGAAGTATGGTCAGATGCCTGGAGATTCCCTAGAATCACACTCTGCACAATGGTCCCTAGAGAGGTGCTGACAAGGCGAGGGAACCACAGCTTCTGAGAGGAAAGCATCACTGACCTAAGTCTCTTGCATCTGCTTAAACCATGACCTGATGTACTAAGGTTTGTGTCTGGGCTCACACTGACTTCCCATCACTGTGTCTCTAGCACAGTAATACACGGCTGTGTCCTCAGGATTCACAGAGCTCAGTTTTAAATAAACTTGGCTCTTGGAGGTGCCCAGGTGATGCTGACTTGGGCCTGGAGAGCTGGATTATAGTCTGTGCTCCCATCACCCCGTATATCACCAACTCACTCCAGTCCTTTTCCTGGGGCCTGGCAGATCCAGTACACACCATAGCTGGTTAAAGAGAATCCAGAGACAGTACAGGTGAGAGACAGGGTCTGTGAGGGCTTCACCAGTCCAAGACCTGACTCATAATTGCACCTTGGCCAGGATACCTGGGTATAAAGACAAACACAGTGAGTCGTGTGCTCAAATGCTGTAATCTCAGACTTCATGTACGAATCTCTGAAGCACTCACCTCCCAGAGTTGCCACCAGAAACAAGAAAAGCCATACACAATTCATGTTCATGTGGCTGAGATTCATGATAAAGGAATGCTCTCCAGGGTGAGAAGGCATATGACTTTAAGTACATGTATGCTGTGGTTTCATCTGAATGCATATTAGGTATTTGCATGTGGGAGGTGCGGTTGTATGTAAAAAGGTGGAAAGGGCAGAATGGTGGTGTCCAAGTGTGTAATCTAAAAAGACTTTTCCCCAGCTTTGTCTTCCCTAAAAATATGCCAAACATTAGAGGCTATTTGCCAGCGTATTGTGGGAGGTAATTGTTTCCATGGAGAGCCAGAGAAGTGGTCAAACCTGCTCAGTGACATCCAAAGTTAGGCTGCCATCCTGAATCTGAGATCCGTCCATCTTGGCACAGGTATACCCCAATCCCTCCCCTTCCTATTGCCTGTATACCCCTAGATTTTCATCCTCTCATTACTGTATTACCTATAGTATGACCCCTCCCTGTGATGTGTGTCTTTACCTGAAATTAGGGGGCTTGCACACCCTCAAAGGTATATAAATCTTGGTTAGAAATAAAGAATCTCTCTCCCGTGGTGCTCTCCTCTGCGGTCCTCGCTTCCGTGTCCCCTCTCCCCTTGTTCTCCTTCCCCTCACTCTCCTGCCCTCAGGTCTCCCATCTCTATGGGAATCACCGAGCGGGGCTACGGTGAGCATGCTAACATGAAATTTGTCTGATTCCATCATTTTACTCTTTCTTCTATCGCCTGTATTTCTCTATGAGTTTACTATAATCTTTAATTATTATCACTGTACAATTGTGCCTACCAGACCTGGGATGATTTGTGAGGCGCTGGCTACCCTGACAGCCATGGGAGAATACAGTCTTCTCCCTGAGGTCTTCACTCTAGCAATCATACAAACATCTGTGCAGATTTCATGTTTAATGTAGCTTTATGTCATTTCCATCAAAATACCCAGATGTTCTATTGAAATTAAAGACAATCTCTATCCTAACGATGTTTAGGTAACAAGACCAGGCCTACCTGAATCTTTCCATACATCTGAACACATAGGGAAACAAGAGTATGTCATCCATAAAGCTCCTTGGCCCTATGATATTTCAGAATATTTAGAAAGGAGTAAAAATACTTTAACCCTATGTTCTAGATTTAGAGTTGGAATAAAAGGTTTCCTAACAATATGGTTATTGTGTGGTTAAAAGAAACCACAGAAATAAGAAAAAGTGCATTTATCCTCTCATGAGTTAGTACCGAGGGTGGGCATTGGGCTCAGTGTATTTTGAGAGGCGCCTGCTAACAGCAAGAGGCGTTTCCTGGACTTACACTGTCTTCCACATCTGTGGGTACCTCAGCAACATTCTTTTCTGGTACTGAGCTTTCAGACTCTTGGTCAGGAGTATTACCTGGAGTTGTCTCTGCAGGTTTCCTGCCATGGGCAGTAGAGCTACCATAGTGGTCAGCACAGCAGTTCTAGCTGACCAGGCACTGCAGTCCTTACCCAGACTCCTGTCTTCACTTCTGTCTTCTCTTGGTCCAGAGCTGGTGGGTCCTTAGCATCCATGCAAGTCTGCTTTCTCCCTGAGACTGGTTTTCTGTCTGGACTCACACTGACTCTCACTCACCGTGAAAAGCTTGGGCCATAGAGAATGATACAAGTTGCGAACACTCTGAATTGGTTGCAGTGAAATGAAGTGAGATCGATTCATGTAGATATTTATATAGATATTGTTATGAGATATATGCCACAATAAAATATCAATCAAGAAAGACATTTGCCTGAAAGACAATCAAAGTATTAAACAGAGGTTAGGGTTCATTCTGTCCACAGAAATAGGAACCATACTTAAAGCAGATTTCTATTCAAAGTAATTCAAGCAAGAGAGTTATAGAGTTATTTATTCCATGTTAAGGAAGAAATTGTCAAGTGAGAATTCTTTTTATGGGTTTCTGTGATGCTTTTGGGAGGGAATTTTGCAGCTGTTGGTAATTGTTGAACACAATAATAATCTAATGCCATTTGTGTTAGTCTGGGTACATTAGATAAATGATCCACAGAAACTCATATGTATAAGAGAGTTTTATATAAAGGTTAAGTGCACATCAAGAAAACATCCTAACTCAGTGGTACCCAAGCCCACAACTCCAACATTAGCCCATATGCCCAACACCAATCCACAAAGTCTTCTTCCATCTCACAAAACATGCACAATGAGGTCGATGGCAGGAAGAAAGCCAAGTAAGAGAATGTGTAAGCATCTCAGCACAGGCAGGGTCACCCCTCAGCTGTTCTAGCACTCAGGGCTTCATGGGGGTAGGTCCATGCAGCTTCTCTTAAGGGATGTTCTTGCAGGAAGTGAGCCTTGCCAGATGAAGCAGTGAACTGTCTAAGGCAGCTGCACCCTTGTCTGACCATCAGAAAACAAGTGACCCTAGAACTAGAAAGGCGAGGCTCACCAAGCCATTTATCCCTCGGCCCTTCAATTGACCCCAAAAGTCTTTATCGGCCAGGTTGGCACAATAAACTATGTACCTCTCCATTGAATTATGTATGAGAAGAATGTTGAAAATATTATTTTGTAGCACATATATGATAAAAATAACTTAGAATATGACATAGTTTTCATTTTTTACTCACAATTAGAAACTGATGGAGAGTGTTGCTGGTACAACATTTCAAAAGACTAGCTAAAATATTCAATCAGAAAAGAGATTATGATATAAGCCAGAAATTTGAATTTATAAAAAGTGTTAGCAATGGAATAAATATTCTTTATTTAATATTTTATTTATTGTCTCACTTTTCCTCCAAATCTGTTTTATTGGGAGCAAATGCAGTTGTCATATCCATCCGTAGTTCAAGTGCATCAAGCAGTATTATACAACTGCTACCCCAATTAGCTTGAAAACATCATCTTCCTTTCTCAACTAGTGGCACCATCTCCCTTTATTCCACCACCACCACCACTCCACTGTAGTCCCAGAAACCCTTATTCTACTTGCTGTCTCTTTATGTTAATCAATTCTGGCTTTCATCTACCATCAAAAAGAAAAACATATCGCTGAAATTCAAGAATGCTATCCCCCAATGACAAAATACATGAGATAAACTCCAATAAGAATTTAAATTGAGGAAGCAGGCAGTCCAAGTGCAGTCAGCAGCCCTTCCTCGGAATCCATAACAGACCTAGGTGTGCTTCAGATGTGTCAGTCTGGCTACTGGAATGTGAGGATCTTGTCAGTTGACTGCCTTTCTCAGGATATTCTGGATCCAAAAGCACTCTTTAGTAGCTGGTGTCCTGCAACACGCCCTGTGGCTCATGCTGAACACGCAAACTGCTTGTCATATGCATGATATTGAATACAGCAAGAAACAACAAAAAACACCTACTCCCTGCCTTCAAGGAGATTTCAGCTCACAGCACAGCCTTATTTCTCTATGTTTGCTGTTCTTCAACTGCAGCACAAAGGAGGGATGCTTGCAAACCTCCCTCCCTGCACTGGCCACAGAGTGAAACCACTGGCTGTGAGGACTGCTGCCTACTCTGATGGTGAGCCGGCTCTGTCTCTTCTCTGTGAGCAAACTACTGTTGCACACAGAGCCTGTGTGTGAGCTGAGCTTTTGTCAGTGACTTCCGACACTGGTTTAACAGAAATCAACAGTTATATGTGTGCAGTACACAAGAAGGGGAGTAATTCAACTTGAAGGGAGAATAAGGTTATTTTTATAAAAGAACCTTGTAAATTGGAGCACAATCAGGAAAAATATATTTAAAAGGAAAACCATTAACATGTTAAGAAAGATTTTTAAAATAATATAAAAGATGTCACAGAAAAGGATGATATAATTAAAATGAGAATACGATATATGAAGTTTTGTGGAGACCAGGATGATGGAAAAAATAGAACAATTTTTAAAAATAGAACAATTCCTGATAATAATATGAAGTATGATTAAACACAATGCAGAATACACAGAAAACAAATTAATGGACATAAATAAACAAAACAAGATGCAAATTCAGAAATTCGATAACTATAAGCCATTGGCATCGTTGAATCCCGAATCACAGTGATTCTAGGACAGAGTAGAACTGCTCCGTAGGGTGTCAGACACTGTTAATCTTTTGGAGGAGCAAACAGCCTCATCTTTCTCGCTTGGAGGAGCTGGTGATTTCAAACTACTGACATTGAACTTTGCATCCCAATGTAAAATAGATAAAAAGATGGCAAAATGAAAACCTGTGCCAGGGGAGGCTAAGAGTTAAGTGAGAAAGCCCTAATTCCAACAGGAAATCCTCCCTGTCATCCATCTGTGCCTGTCTAAGGCTGGGTTCTCTGCGCCCCCTGCTGCCCAGTGTCTTCCCTGCAGGGGAGGTTTGTGTCTGGGCTCACACTGACTTCCCCTCACTGTGCTCCTTGCACAGTAATACGTAGCCGTGTCCTCAGCGGTCACGGAGCTCAGCTGCCGGGAGAACTGATTCTTCGATGTGTCTCTGGTGATGGAGAGTCGGCTTTGGAAGGACGGGTTATAACCTGTATTACCACCATAATCTATGCACCCCATCCACTGCAGCCCCTTCCCCGAGGTCTGGCGGATCCAGCTCCAACGGGTAACCACTGCTTGTTATGGAGAAACCAGAGACAATGCAGGTGAGGGACAGCTTCTGGGAGGGCTTCACCAGTCCTGGACCCGACTCCTGAAGCTGCACCTGGGACAGGACGCCTGCAAATTAAAAAAAGAAAATTCCATGTCAGTCACAACTATCTCCATAGACCCAGGTCGGATATCTGAATCTCTCACCTTGGGGAACTGTCACAGGCACAGCAGAACACACAGCAATAGCATCTTTAGACCACAGCTCTGTTTCCCAAGAGACCCACAGCCCTGTCTGAAGAGAACTGATAGTTTTCCCACCCCAAGGGTGAAATTGTACCCTAGTGCCTGAAAGATAATTTGCATATGAGGGAGTCCTGTCCTTATAAACAGAAAGTGATAGAGGCCAGGCCCCCCTTTATCTTCTGAGCCCATGGTACGGTAACTGTTTGAACTCATATGTTAAGCAGGGACCCTCAGTTCTTGCTTCAGCCCCATTAACACTTTGGCAGAGTTGGGGGTTTGGGTGTTTCCAGTTTGTTAGGAGGATGCACATCCACACCCAACGTACATGGTTCTATCTCAACCATGTCACCCATGCACTCCCTCTGCAAAGGGCCAAATTACTGGTGCCTCAGCCATTGTTATCTGAGTCTTTGCCGCTGGAGTTTCAGCCACAGGTGTGGACCCTTTGGCGTGGACCGCCTCTCTCCTCTCTGGCTCCTCCCCGAGCCCCGCCCCAAGCCGGCCAGGCCCCGCCCACCCCCTCACCAGGCGCCTGTGCTGGCATCTCAGCAGAAATGGGCGGGGAAAGAGCTGCCTTGAGAGGAAGTGAAGGCAGACCCCTACCCCTCTCTGACCCCGCCAGCTCCTCCCACCCCGGGTCACGCCCAGACAGGGCCGGAAGTGGCGGTGTCTTATTCTGAACTGCAACTCACTGCAAGGATTCCACTGTCGGTGCTCTGCTTGCGGTGCCAGAGAAGCGCCCACAGCCTGAGCACCCTGTTGCCGGCGCTCCCAGGTGGGAGGCTCTGGGCTCCGGGACATGTATGTGGGCGGAGGCTGTTTTAGTCCAGCTGACTAGGGTGCAAGCGCCCTTTCTCTCCCCCAGGAACCCTGCCAGCGCTTCTCTTGGTGAGAGGTGGGCGGGTGTCCCCAAGGCCGGTCCTATTTCCCTGCTTTCAGATTGGTTGTGGTTCATGGTGGGAGTCCCTGTTGGAGAAAGGGGATCCCGGCTGGGGTTTGGGGCTTCGGGGTTCCCTGATTCTCTCTTTGCGGGTCTCCTAACCCCCCTCCCTTGTTTCCTTCCGCACAGCGATGCCTCCTCCCGAGACTCCTTGCGCCTCCTCAGCTCAAAGGTGAGCCGGGGATCTTGTTCTGCTGACCTCTCTCTGGACCCGACCAGAGTCTGTTCTAGGCGCAAGATCTCTTGCTGGTCCGTGACAGAAACGTCTTCCCTGGCTTTAAAATATTGGTGGCCGCCCTTTCTTCTTACTCTTTGTTTTTATTTCTATCTATATATTACTAAGGTTTTTAAAATCATTCCCATTTCATTTCCTTTCTATTCTTTATTGTTTCTGTTGGGTTCAGTTTGTGAAGCACAAAAGGAGTGGATGCCTAGAGATGAAATAACATGCGAGTGTCTGTAAGGATGCCTGGGTGGGGTCGGGGTGGGTCGCTGGCGGAGTTGGGGAGGGTGAGGGGACTTGGGGAGTAAGAATGAAGGATTGAGGGGACTGAACACTACAACTGAAGGTGACTAATAAGTCTGCTTAAAGGCGATTTAATCATAGTGGGAAAATAGACGATGTGAAATCGATTGTGGTAATGATTGTGGAATGCTTAAGATGGCTGAATTGTGGGATTATGTGGGATATGTGGATTAAGTGCCCCAAAACATGTTAAAAAGAAAGAAAGATGCTCTCCATCACAAAAGTAATCTAACTAAACTATGCACAGAAGAATCAAAAACCAAACTGAAACAAAGGAACCAAAAACAAGGTAATGTTAAGGTGTTCAACCTCTATTTGGGGGATGAAACTGGAAGTGACCCTGAAATGGGCCCTTGGCGTTTGAACGTTGTGAGGCTGAAGGACAATTTATTTGGGGCTGGTGTAGTGGGCGTTGGCCCTGGGGCCCTTGGCCAAGGCGCCTCTGCCAGCTGTCCAGGCAGCAGCAGGCTCATGGTCACCAGGATGTCGCAGGCTGTGATGGTGGAGTAGTTTGGAAGGTGCCAGTTGAGATGCCTGGTCGGCGATGTGCCCAAAGGTGTCTTTGATCAACGAGTGCACAACGCTCATGGCCCTGAACGAGATACTGGAGTCTGAGTGGACCTACTGGAGCATCTTGTGCACATAACACACAGTAGGTCTCCTTGCCGCTGCATTGGCATTTCTTGCTGTGCTCCCTTTGAGCCTTAGCTGCAGCCTCCTTGGGACTCCTCCCTGGAGCAGGCAGGGACTTAGCAGGGTCAGGTGGGTTGTTTGACTGGGACGGTACACCTGGTAAAGGTAATGTAGGTGTCCTAAGGCGAGCTGAGGGAGGACAGAAACCTCCCCTGGAGCAGAAATTGTTGAAGCTCACTGGATCTTGATTTTTAGTAGGAATTTAGACCATGAAAGAAGGACCTCTAGATCCCTCTGACCTGTTGGGGTTTCAGCAGGAAGTGTTGGAAAAGTTACCACAGGGATAACTGGCTTGTGGTGGCCAAGTGTTCATAGTGATGTCACTTTTTAATCCTTCAATGTCGGATGATTTGATCTAATCTTCCTTGTAAGATGGGGGTGGAGGGGTGAGGGGCAGGAGTAGAGGAGGGAGGACAGGAGAGAGGAAGGAGGTGAGAGGGAATGATTGGAGCTGCCTCCACACTCCCTGATCGCCCCTAGCCTTGAACCCCGGGCAGCCACCTGCTGGAAAAGGTGTGTAGGCCAGCCACTGAGTGGGGACTTGTTTTTCTCGACACTACCTAGGTGGTCAATGAGGAGGTCCTGTTAGGAAAATGGGTTGGAGATGCTCACATTGTGCACTTGTGTGTCAGCATGCCGTTTGGATCCCTGGCCCGCTGTCGGCACTCTCCCACCCTGGGGTCCCCAGGCTTTCCCACCTGTCTCACAAACTTGAATAGTTGAGTTGGATCCCATTTTATTTTTGTAGATCTTATCATTGTTTCAAAATGTTTCACACACACAAAAATCTATTTTCAATTTCATTATTTATGTGATTTTGGTGTGTACATAAGTGCATGTGTGTGTACCATACACGTTTTTGTAGTATCCTTTTTGATAACAACTAAGGATGTTTACCAGTAGTTTTGTTAGGGCAAAATGTGTGCTACCTGCTAACTGCATATATAAATCTCCTAGTACTGCTTTTGCCCATTTTAGCCCTGCAGGCAGGCTGGCCGGCTCTCCCTGCTCTCTGGCAAACAGCATCACCTCCTCCTCCTCTTGTGTTTTAGAAGGGTATAGGTGTGTTTGAAAGATGGTCAGCATCTTAATATGTAAGGGTTAATGGTTTGGGAGTTGGAGATTAGCAGTTTATCATTAGGGATTTAAGTACCAAGTATTTTTGTGTGTTGAAATGTTGCCTAGAACATTTTAACATTTACTACCTATATATAGTATTTATGACCTATTTGGCAACTTTTAAAAAATTTAATAAATCTTTTTATTGGGGCTCATACAACCCTTATCACAATGCATAAATATATCAATTGAGTAAAGCACCCTTATACATTAGTTGCCCTCGTTATTCTCAAAATTCTCCTTCCACTTGGGTTCCTGGAATCAGCTCGTTTTCCTTTTTATCCCTTCCCTTCCCTCCCCGCTCTCCCCTCCCCCATGAACCCTTAATAGTTTATAAATTATTATGTTATCTTATACTTCCAGGCCTCTCCCCTCACCCACCTTCCCATTGCCCATCCCCCAGAGATTAGAGGAAGGTGATCACACAATGATGGTTTTTGTTCTTGGTGTCTGCCACCTGGTCCGTTCAACACCTTGTATTCGCTTAGGTTGCGCACTTCTCTGTGGGCTTTGTTGTTTCCGAGCTAGATGGCCGCTTGTTTGCCTTCAATTGGCAACTTTTTTACATGACATCTTCAATTTATGATGAATAAGGAATTTTCTTTTCTTCTTTTTGGAAGTCATTTTCTTCTTTTTATTAATTCTTTTTTTCTGATCAATCTAGCTAGTATCATTTTTAATATGAGTGGTGAAAATGGATATGTATGTTTATCCTGATTCTGCGATGGGGTGAACTTTTTTCTCTTTCTCTTACATGTGACATTTTCAAAGTTTTTTTTACAAGAATGTATATTAGCATATTGAGTTTTACCTATTTCATGTTAGATTTGTAGTTGTTTTTTTTTAACATGAAAAGCTTTTTACTTTGTTTATTATTCATTCTGTGTCAATTTAGATAATTGACTTTTCCCCCATCACTAGGCATATTTGAGTGTTCATTTTCTTGTGTTAAATCAATTCTGGGATGAATTAGAATTAATCTTGATGCATGCTTATTTTAATATATTGTCTGACTCAGTTTCCTATTTTAAAAATAACTTTTTCATTCAGATCCATTATCAACACTCGTCTATAGTTTTCTTAAAATATCGTCATCTGACATGGGTATCAGGTTATTTCTTGTCTCATAGAAAATGTTACTAAGTGCTCTAAAAACTATTGTTATGTTGGAACCCAATAAGTTGAACTTAAGCAACAAAACAGTAAAAAAGTGCTTATTAATCTTATGTGAATACTCTAGCTGCCAGAATTTTTAGTTTTCATCTATCTTACAGTTAGGCTGGAAGTTTCTCAAGAAATTTTATTTTGATTCAATTGATTATAGACCTTCTAAGCATCCTGCAATCCAGTGAGTAATTATTGTCAGTCTCTTGCTCTGCTGGATCCTCTGAACTTCCAGCTGAACCCTCAGTGTACAGGACTGCATGATTTACAGTTTCCTAGACAGACAAATAGCTGCTCACCACTTAGTGAGTGTGTTGTTTTAGACTAGAGCCCATGTTCCTGAAAGTACTCTGCCACCTGGCATGCTGTGAGGCCCTTAGAGAACTGCCTTCAGCTCACCAAAAGAATGGACTAATGAGGGGTGGAAATGCCTCAGTGATTTTGTTGTCACCTTGTTTGTTCCAACTTTTTTTAACTGAAGAAACCTCTTCCCTTTTTTTCATGAGAGAAATAATATCTTTTGTAAACATAACACACTAATGTCTTTGTGTTTGCGCTGGGTGTATATTTGTGGTTTCTGAGACTGTTGTCATATCATCTGTCATTGAGTCAGTGCCATCTCACTGGGACCCATTGCACAACAGAACAAAACATTGCACTCTCCTGTGCCATCCTCATAATTGAGGATGAACGCATGTTTTTTAAAAATTTATTTATTTTAACTCATTTTATCAGGGGCTTGTACAGCTTGTATTACAATCCATGCATATATCAATTGTGTTACACACATTTGTACATGTTGCTATCATCACTTTCAAAACATTTTCTTTCTACTTGAGCGCTGTATCAGCTCATTTTATTCTTCCCTCATGAAGCCCTGATAAATTATAATTTTTTATTGCTTTTTCGTGTCTTATACTGTCTGATGTCTCCCTTCACCCACTTTTCTGTTGTCCATCCCCCTGAGAAGGGGTTATATGTAGATCATTGTGTTCATTTCCCCTTTCACCCCTCACCTACCCCTTACTCTCCTGGTATTGCCACTCTGATTATTGGTCCTGATGGGTTTATCTGCCCTTGATTCCCTGTGTTTCTAGCTCTTTTCGGTACCCATGTGCATTCTCTGGTCTAGCCAGTTTCGTACAGTAGATTTGGGGTCATGATTGTGGGGTGGGGGGAGCACTAAACAACTAGAGAAAAGTTGTATGTTTCATAGGTGTTATACTGAACCCTAACTGGCTCATCCTTGTGACCCATTCTGATAGGTTAGTTTATTGTGCCAACCTGGCTCATAGGAACATGGTATAAATAATGTTGCAGTTTGATTGGAGGGCAAAGAGATAAATGGCTAGGCAAACCGTGCCTCTCTCTCTCTTGCACTCTTCTCATCAGATCAGGGTGCGCCTGCTAGTTCTCTGCCACAACTTGTGAGCTACACTAAGTGTTGGCCTAACAACCTGTGGATCATGTCGCTAGAGCTTGAGGTTCCTTTGAGAAGTGCTTCATCATGTTGCTGATGTATGCATCACTTGAGCTTGGGACTGTTGGATCCTATCTTCTTGCTCTTTGTTGATGATCTGCCCTTTGTTTGCTGCCTGTGTCCAGACTGCCTGCATTGCCGTACATAAGACTCACCTGTCTGCTTCCTTGACCTTGGACCCAGTGGCCCTCATGAGTTGAAGGACTTCCAGTATATTAAATGTTTCACGGAAGTGAGTTGAACTGAGCACTCTGGACAGCTGTGTGAACAAATTAGCTGCTCTATTCTTTTGTGCTTTATATGTCTATCCATTATATAGAATATATAATAATATATAATGGTTTTATATATAATGATTATATATTGTATATGTAATAGATGTATGTATGCACATATCTATATATATTCACAAGTGTCCTGGTTTTGTTTCTGTGTAACACACCCTTCTGTAAGGGGGTGTCCAATTGCCTACAGATGGACTTTGGGTCTCACTCCACACTACCCCTCTTTCAAATTGATAGGATTTTTTGTTCTGTGTCTCTGATGCCAGATACCTGATCCTATTGACACCTCATGATCACACAGGCTTGTGTGCTTCTTCCATGTGGACTTTGTAGCTTCTCAGTTTGATGGCCTTTAGGACCCCAGAAGCTATATCTTTTGATAGCCAGGCAGCATCAGCTTTCTTCACCATATTTGCTTCTGCACCATTTTGTCTTAATCGATTGTGTCAGGAAGCTGAGCATCATGGAATGCCAGGTTATTAGAACAAAGTCTTCTTTCATTGAGAGAGTACTGGGGTAGAGGTCCAATGTCTATCTGCTACTTTTATACTTAAAATTTAAATATATTTACATAGATATGTTACCCTTTTGTCATATATATGTGTACATATGTAAATGACTGTATTTAGAACTCTATAAATGCCCTTTGTCTCCTACTTCTTTCCTCTATTTCCTTTTACTTTCCTCTTGTCCCACTATCATGTTTGGCCTTCATCAGTTTTCAGTAATTCCTCTCATTACATTGCCCTTGATCACGCCCTACCAGGCATCCTACACTCTCCTCAACGTCGATTTTAGATCACTTGTTGTGCCCTTGACCCCAGGCTTACAGCCACTTCCTTTCCCCCACTTCCCTGTTTCCTTTATCCCCGCCCCCCCCAGAACCATCAGCCCCATTGTTGTCTCCTCTGGTGTGTTTATCCTGCCAATCTTATCTAGATAGACATGCGGAGACAATAATAAGCACAGAAACAAGACAGAACAAAATAACAACAACAAAAAAGGAAGCAACCACCGGAAAAAAAGAGAAAAGACTTAAGAATCATTCCAGGTTTGTTCGTTGATCATTAGGAGTATTTTACTGTTGGTTGAGTCTGATGTGGTACCATGCCTTGGCCACTCAGTCTGTTTTTTTGTATTTCCCGGGCACTTCATTGCTTTGCTCCTCTTGCTGCTCTGTTGCATGCCCTTAGAGTTTTGCCCCAGTGTGGTGAAGTCAGATCGAGCACATTTCCCACAGTGTGCCACAGTGTTGTCCCTCATAGCGCTGTGGGTCATTAAGGGATGCCGTGTCTTGTGATTGGGATGGCCCTATGGTCCTCTCTGTGCATTAGGCAATTTGAGCAGGAATATAATTCTTCGGGTTTGGTGAATCATTTGTCGCAGTCACTTTGTTAATCCATTTGGTAGTGGGATTCATGTTTTTCACTGCCCGTCATCTTTACCAAACAAAATATCCTTTTCGAGGAATGATCTTTTCTGATATATGTCCAAAGTATATAATATGAACTCTCACCATCCTTGCCTCTAAGTAGCACTCTGACATTACATCTTCCAAAACAGACTTGTTTGTCCTTTGCATGTCCATGGTATGTGGGACATTCTTGTCCAGAACTACAATTCTAATATATTCATTCTTCTTCAGCCTTCCTTTGTTCATCTTTCAAATGCACAAGAGTCAATTGACAATAGCCTGCTTTGGTCAGGTGAAACCAGTCCTCCAGGTAATATCTTTTCCTTTCAATACTCTAAAGAGGCATTGTTCAGCAGATTTATCTAATGCAATGATTGATCTCTTGACTGTTATACTTTCAGTATTCAGGATATTTGTTTGTTTGGTCTTTTTTCTATACACCAACCAATTTTTTTCTGGAAGGAGTTAAAATTTACTCAAGCTTTAGATGAAGAATTTTGATCAAGGAGGGGCTGTCGTAGCCAGCTCAGGAGTCAAACCGTCCTGAAAGAGGGGGAATGATTATTAGGGTAAAAAGAAGAGATTAAAAGTATTGGGAGGGCAACAGTGAATACTGAAGCTTCGGGTTTGTTTTACATACTCCTTTTATCCATGCAGAAACAACCCGGGGTTTATTATCTCATTGTTAAGCAAGCACATTTGCTACACATAGCAATTTTGTCTTCTGCCAAGGCAGACATCCCTGAGAAAATTAAACAACGTATCTTCCCAGACTTTGCATACTTTCTTGTTCTTTTTTTTTTGTTGTTCTTGTTCTTAACAGTATGTTCAAAACGTAAAGTCACAGAAGAAATCAGCAAACACTGACACATAGTTCATGAGAGTTATCAGCTGTTTCAAAGCTGAGTCTTAATGGCCTTCAACAGCCCCCGCTTTTTTATTTACTGAAGACGTCTTTACTCAAAACGTCAGCAGATCACTGTGTCTGTCTTAGGTTGTGAAGTCCTGAAATCGCCCTTACCCGTCATCAGTCACTGTCTGCAGGAGACTATGACCTGTCTTAGGTTGGAATACTCAGACTCGATTTTACCCGTCTGACTAACCAGCCTCTGCCTTATACTCCTGTTTGGGGAGGGAGTGAAGTATGCAGGTGTACTTCCTGTAATTTTGTTCCTAAAGCCAATAATTCAACCATAACCTTGTGCAGTATCATAGGGAGTATGCATAAGATAAACAATACACACACTCCCGCTGTGACTAGAGAAAAAGCATGTGAGGTAGGCCTCTGAGATTTCCTAACGAAGGGAAAGAATCTTGAAAATGCTGGAGCCAATCCTCAGCAACCTTGTCGACATCAAAATAAAGAGACTTAGCATCTTTTATGGCTAATATTTCTTGATGGAGTTGTAATCAATCTAAAGACTCATTAGCATTGTGCCAAGTACCTTGAAGATGATTCTACACTTTAATCCAGCTATACTGACTGTTAGTGTACTATTTAGGTGTAACACAGATCCATGTATGTACAGCATGGCACTGTAGACTAGACCTGGCCTTAAGCCCCTGCACCTCGTCTCCTAAATACATGACCATGTCATAAAGAGCATTTACTTTTTGTTCTAACTTCCTGTCTATATCTTCTTGAGTACCCAAAACATTAGTCACATCTTTGGATAATTCATTTCCACAGTGGGCAGTTTGTAAGATTTGTGAAAGTACAATTGCTGCAGTAGTAGCAGTAGCACCTAAACTTAATATAGCTAAAATACTTGCTATAAGCAAACCTACAAAACACTTAAATCTGGTTGATGCTTTTTCAGTCTCTTCTAATACCTGTAACCCTCTTTCTGAATACCAAGGCCCAGTAATATTCACTGGCAGCATAACAAAAGAAGGTTGATATAAAATGGCGATGACAATACCTTCAGGGGACCAGGTAATACAATTAGACAAATTGCAGTTATTACAAGACCTGTTAAACTTAGAGTCATCATGATCTATAGTAATATTCCCTGCCAAAAGTACATAAGGCGATGGTACGCAGGCAGTAACATTTCCCTGTGGTCTGGAGGTAGGGCCCATAAGCTTCATGTCCCCCTAAGCAGCCCCTATTTTCCACCACTGAGTTTGTGGAAAACCCAAATCTGACCACCAAAGCCCTGCAGACAGCCCCTTTTCCCATTTGGCAGTGTTTTTTTTTTTAGTATTGTCCTGGTTAACAGACCAATCGATGATATATCTCTCTTTTGTGACGTTATACCTGATGGGCTTGTCTGTGAGACACGATCTCCACAATATGGTTTTATTATTCTTTTGAATCTCTAGTCTACATGAGGAAAAAGACTGTGGAGTGGGTGGAATAACATTTCCTTCACTTTGTACAGGGAGGGCGTGAGTCATTAACCCACATCTTGATTTCCAGACCTTCCCAGACAGCAGGAAGTAAGAGTGGTGGATCAGAAACTTAAGCCTAGTACTTCTCACTGAGCCATGTCCCCAGAAGCACTCTGAGGCAAATTACCATCTGCATGGTTTGCAAACTGCACCAACCATTCAGGCAGCCCCCATGCTCCATCAGCATCCTGTGTAAAAACCCAAACATGCCCTCCTCCCCATATTAATAGCGGGTTGGGGCCATTCCTCCAGGCAAAACAAGCCAATGATATCTCTTCATAGGCTCTTTGAAGTTGGTGGAAGGGACACTAAAGGCAAATCTCTTACAATATTTTGGATCCAAGGGCGTGGTATAAAAACAATCTTTTAAATCTAAAATGATCTTATATGTATTGGCTGGAATAGCAGAGGGGGAAGGGAGCCCAGCCTGCAGGGCTCCCATAAGTTCCATAGTATCATTAACCCTCCTTTACTGTTTTTCCTTACAAAGCAGCTGCTATCGCAAGCCCCTGAGTAAAGAAAGGTTCAATGTCTGAGCATAGTCTGATATAATCGGACAGGTTGCCCTTTTTTCCAAAAGGTCTCAGCGCTGCCTGGCAGGCAGTATTTGCATTTTCAAAAGCCAATTGTTTCCATTCTGCGGCGGGAAGCACCTCGAAGGAAAGTGTATCTAATAAAGATTGAGTAAAAGAGGCAGTTGGGCCATATTGGGCACAAGCAACCTTGAGTTCTTTTAGCTGTTTGAAAGGAATAGGAGTAAGCCCTCTCCAATAGTTTGTGTTATTTTTCATCAGTTAACCTTATTTAGAGAGCTTGAACCCCATTCTCTGGGCAAAGATGATGGAAGATAAGTCATCCTTTTCCTTGATCCATCTCATTTACCTTTAAACTTCTGCATTCACGTTGGCTCTTGGCATCACCCATGTACCTACAACTAGACATCCTTTGAGTGTAGCGTGCATTCTTTTACAAAGGCTTTATCATTGCCATCCATAAACACAAGAGCTTCAGAGAGGAGAAAATAAACATCCCTCTGGGCCTGTTTCCTAGTTAAGGATGTCTCTGCATTGACTAGTTCACCTCTAGGATTTGCTGTTCATGTCCTTCTGTTTCTTATTGTCCACTTTAAAAAGAAGTTTCACGGATTAGCGTACTCTGCTGTGCATATTACTATGGGCCTCTAATGGATTCCCCCATGCTTAGTAATTTCTTAACACTCAATAAAGTATTTTATTCAAGGAGATGTGAGCTCATAAAGTTTGAAGAGCTCACATGGGTTGGACTGAACACACGCAAGCAGGAAACTCACATAATGACATTTGTGTTTTAACAGTCATATTAACATACACATGCCTACTATGAACAAATCAGCACATATACTAGAACTAACAAATCTTCATACAATACCCTCAGATTAATAAATATACATGCATTTACTTAAGAAAAAACCCACAAAGACACACTAAAATATACTAGAATTATAATAATAGAATCAATGCAGAACAGACTACAAGTTCTGTCACATAGTATAACATATTAAGGCACAGAGTAGTTCATGTGTACTAGCACATACAAAAAAACAGACAAAGTGCATACAAGAATATACACACTGAGCTACAAGAATGTGGAGGTGTGTGGCAGAGACATTTTCTCTGCAGGTAGAGGAAATAGGTACCTAATTTAACTAATCCTTCTTAGGCTCCTCTACATTTCTCCCCTGAGGGTCCCTGTTATCTGTGGGCTTGAGTGACCCCTGAGCCCCGCCCTCTCCCTGTATGGGTGTATGTGTCTGGGTTCCCATAGCCTTTCCCTCTGTGTGTGCCTGACTCAGAAATATGTGATCATAACTACAGCAGTCACAGTACTGATTGACAGAAAATCAGTCCCTGGGCATGTCTCTAGAGAAGGATATTCTGACAGAACTTGAAGGGAACCTGTGGGTGCCCTGTACAGAATAGGATGCTTATAGCCCATGCACAAGGGGACATAGGGCAGGAAGGGAGGTGAGGTCTGTGGAGGCATGTTGAGACTAAGCATAAAATGTGTCTTATCTCCCTTTTCCTACTCTTGTATCAATATGCACAACTGCTAAATTAAACAGCCTTTGGAGAAAAAAACACTGACTCTCAAATTAGCCTGTGGTGGACAAGGACAGACAGGAGCTGTGAATGAATAAAATGAATGAACTCAGAGAAGAAAGTCTCCATTTGGATGAATGGAGAGAGGTGACTTGATCTAGGATTGGGCTACTGGTGGTAAGTTCATGTAGTATGTTGTGTGGAAATATATATATATATATACACACACACACACATACAAAGATAATAAAGTGAGATCCTTTGCACAGCAGGGACTGTTATCCCGAGGAAGGAGGGAATACAGGAGGGTTATTGAAAGCAAGGGATAAAGTTTTTGATGAAGCCGATGATTTGAACAGAATTTGTCCTAGATGCAGGAATTACCAATTACATGGGAAATTTGAGACAATTCAAGGGAAAAACGAAACAAGCTAAGTTTGAAATCATCCTATCATCAGAGGGAGATTGGGTGAGTGTTTCAGAAAGACGGGAGGAGATGCACTGATTCCCTGAGGGATGCTGAGAAGGAGAAGAATCCCCAGACACAACAGGAAGCCAGTAGTGAAGCTCCATTTGGACCTGCTCCTGGGTCTGAGTCCTGTGCTCTGCAGATCCTGAGGGGTTCCTGCAGCCTAACCTCTTCCACTAGGGTACATTCATGTCTGGGTTAACTCTGACTTCTCCTCACTGTGTGCGTTGGTCTGGGTAGACTAGAGAAACCAATCCATAGACACACGTATATTGTGTATAAGAGATTTAATATAAAGGGCAATTGTACATTTAGAAAGCATCTTAACCCCAGTTAGGGCCAAGCCCATAAGTCCATTATTAGCCCATGTGTCGGATACCAATGTATAAATTCCTCTTCATACTTATGAAATACATACAATGATCCAGAATGCAAGATGGTCACAGGCCAGTGGGCAGAAAGTCTTTGGATCCAGTGGCATTGTAAGCTTTTCAGCGGAGACGGGTCTCTACATGTCTTCTCCAGAACCCAGGGCTGCATGGGGTAGGTCCATGTGGCTTCTATTCAGGGATGTCTCACAGAGAGTCACCCTTGTCAGTAGGGTGTCTCCCAGGGATTAGAGAATCTCTCTTCCACCTCCAAGATGGAATACGGGATTTCCCAGAATTCTCAGAAGGCCATGCCCACGCAGAGGCTTCATTGGCTATGATCCAATTGACAGACTCCAACCCTTCCCTCTTTATCCTCTGAAGTCCCAAATTCACACCAGATTATGTAACTACCATACTGTGCATCTTTTGCACAGAAATACAAAACTGTGTCCTTGAAGTTCAGGTTGTCCATTTGAAGTTATAGTATGTCCTTACCATTGTCTTTGGAGATGGTGAATTGGCCCTTCGGAGAGTCCTACCAACACTATTCATGTATGAAACCCACTGCTGCCCCTTCTCTGGGGCTAGGCAGATCCAGTGTATATTATAAATACAGGCAATGAATGCAGAGACTGTACGGGAGAATATCAGAGAAGCCTCCGACTGCCTCAAGTCTCCCTCAGATGCCATAGCTCCACCTCACACTGGACACCTGCAAACACACAGACATCCTGATCCTGAAAATCATATTTACTGCCTCTCACTCATGCCCCCTCATGCACACTTTCTCTGCATCAAAGCGTCTTTTGAAATTCCAAAAAGGAAAATTGAGCTCAATAGAGATTCCATTGTGACTTGATTTGTTCAGTCTTGAATGGGGGTACCTTGGAATTCCAGAGGTGGAGCAACTGTCCAAGAGCTTCAGAGTTGGGACTTGGATGGTTTTCCTCAGCAGGGGAGGGGTCTATTTGCATACCTTCTGCCTATATAGTCATAAGTAATGTTGAATGACTTCTAAGAGAGTCACTCCAAGAGTAGATAAGAATGTTCTAGATATCTTGGAAAGCCCTGCGTGTGGGGTTCATTATGCAGTGTGCTGCTAAATGCAAGGTCAGTCATTCTAAATCTCCAATGGCTCTGCAGGGGGAAGAATTCTCTACACACCCATGAAGATTTATAGACTCAGAAGCCTACAAGGGCAGCCCTATTCTATAGGGTTGTTAAGAGAAAGAATTGACTTAATGGAAATGTCAACCTACAGTTAGAGACAGTGCCTTGAAATGTGCCCTCCTCCTCTCCACCCCTTAAGTGTGGTGCTTATTCATTTCTTGATGCAGTTAAATAAATATTCCCCTAGAAATATATATTTAATCTGACACAAGCTTCCCTTGTCTAATTCTCTTTTAAATTATCTTTTGGAAAAGAAAATTCATATGCTAAAAGTAAAACCCTCCCCAGCCCCTTCTAGACCTTCCCTTAATTGTCCCCTTGAGCTGAATATGACAGTGGCTCCTGAGTCTCGCTCCTTCCCTGCAGGTTTGTCTTGCCTTGAATCAAGCTTGCCTTCCCTTCACAAATCTTTTGCACACCAAGAATTTTAAGGTACTGAGTTAAACTTAGAAGTTCTGTAGATGCTGAAGGTCTCTACATACCCAGAGAAGCCAATGCTGTCTGTGAATTTGCATAACACATCGGGACGTTTCCAGGGCATCTTCCAAAAACTAGAGGAAGTCTCCCATGCTTGAGGAGTTGATTGTGCTCTCCAAATCTAGGTATTATGCTTTACAATACTAATGCTTTCTTTTTTATTAAATACTTTTATTGGGGGCTCTTAGGGCTCTTATCACAATTCATGCATTCATCCATTGTCAAGCACATTTGTACATATGCTGCCATCATCATTTTCAAAGCGTTTGCTTTGTACTGGAGCCCTTGATATCAGTTCCTCATTTTCCCCTCCCTCTCCCACTCTCCCTCTTTCATGAACCTTGATGAATTATAAATTATGATTTTCATATTTTGCATTGTCTGCTGTCTCATTTCACCTACTTTTCTGCTGTTTGTCCCACTGGGAGGGAGTTCTATGTCAATCCTTGTGATTGATTTCCTCTTTCTACTCCCACCTTCCCATTACTCTCTTGATATCTCTATTCTCATTGTTGGTTCTGAGCGGTTTATCTGTCCTGGATTCCCTGTGTTGCGAGATCTTATCTGTAGCAGTGTAAATATTCTGGTCTACTAAGATTTATAAGGTAGGATTGAGGCCATGATAGTGGGGAGAGAAGCATTAAAGAACTAGAGGAAAGTTGTTTGTTTCATCGGTGCTGTAGTGCACCCTGACTGGCTCTTCTCTTTCTTGTGACCTTTCTGTAAGGGGATGTCCAATTGTCTATAGATGGGCTTTGGGTCGCCACTGCACACTCCTCTTCATTCACAAAGATATTATTTTGTTCTGGGTCTTTGATGTCTGATACATGATCACGTGTACACCTCATGATCATACAGGCTGGTGTGCAAAGAATGTATAGACGTGCTTTATACAATTGATGTATGTATATTTATGGATTGTGATAAGAGTTTTATGAGCCCCTAATAAAATGTAAAAAAAATAATTTGACAAATCCTGGTTAAAGGATATGTTTTTCTCAAGAGAATAATTACCTATTAAAATAATAAATATTGACAAAAATAATATACAACTGTCAATTATTTCAGAAATGGTAAAATCAGGTTTGGTTTGGTTTTCTCTTCACAGGAGATACTTGGGCTGGGATTCACACACATACAATTTCAACCTAAAGTAATTTGGAAAAAATAATTAGGATGGAGAGAAACTGATTGTGTTGAGTGAAGCACATGGAGGTCAGAATTTAACGGCATAGAGAGACTACCAGTCCTTCTGGGATTGATTTCAACTTGTCCCAAGTGTGATTTCTTTCTCCCCTGTCTTCTGAGGAAGAATATGGGCTTTTAATTTTTAGGATCTGCCCTCCAGGAAAATAAGAGGCATGCGAACCTAGTTGCTGAAGGTTCCTTGAAGTGGTCTTCCACATGGGTGAATTGGAAAACTCCAGACACAAGAGCAAAGAAACACTTGGCACCCCCTGCACCTGCTCCTGTGGCAAAGATTGAGTCCCATGTACCCTGAGCTCCCTCTGCTGCCCAATTAGGGTTGTGATGCTTGAGATGTTTGACCATTAAGCCTTCATTGTGTCTCCTAGTACGTTTCCTACATTTTACATGTCAGTGTCCTCAGGTTTCAGATTGTTAAAACACATGCAGCTGGTTGAGCTATAGTGGTTGCAATGCATCAATATGTGAAAACTGAGTTGTTGCTAAGACTCATCACAAGGCTTCTGTGCCACCTAACACAGGTCGTGTTTCCCAGAGCCTTTTAGATCTAGAAACATTGATATTTTCAGACCTGGAAGCTAGACATAGCACTTTGAGACATAGCACATAGCTTTCCCAACTCATGACTGGTCTGTAGCAGCTCTACCTGCACGATCACACCTAGGAATACGGGGGGAAATATAATTTAAAACCATTCTAAGATGAAAAGAACTGCTTTTGACATGAAGGTGCTTACAGGGTAGGACATTCATGTCACCAAGAAGAATCCAGAAGGGTGTCACCTCCACAGGCATCTCTGATTAACATGGTAAGGATGAAGGCCTAAGATACCTGACTTTCATGTGTGACTTGGAGCTCTGTTACCATATTTTACTGTAGGCGATCCACGTGTGCTGTGCTTGTGGAAGCAGAAAGAGGATGGCTCTGAGGAGGAGCAGTAATGGCCTCTAGAGGGGATTTTCCTGACCTGTGTTCTGTGAGGTCAATCTCTACCCTTCATCATTTGCACTGACTGTGGACAAACAATTTCTTCCTGAAAACCATGGGTAGATTTGTAGAAATGCAGACAGTTGGCCTGAGGTGTGAGCCATAATGAAGGGAATTCCTGGGGATACTATTTTCCTAGGAATGTTCCACTTTCTCTCTGGGCAGCCCAGTTCTACCCTTAGGACAAGGGTAGCCCATGAGATGTGCAGGCTGTTGAGTTAAAGTGGAAGGTAAAATGATGAACATTTCTGAGCATCCACTTCAAAACAAAACACTTTTATTAGAACTTTCCCCCTTATATAATTCAATACTTCAACCATATCAAGAAGAGTTGTATAATCTTTACCACAGTCAATTATAGAACAATTTCTCCCCCTCTGTAATCATTATTCATGTAATATATTTCACATACTTGCAAAACTGTATGCAACAAAACTTTCACCGATTCAACGCCTTCTACATGTGTAATTCAGTGCCATTGAGTATTCTTTTCAGGTTGTAGAACCATTATTTTTATTCCCCTGCATATTGTTTCACTGCAGTTAAACTTAATTTAATGCCCCCCTAAGCCAAATCTCTTCCCACTTCACACATGGTAACCATAGATCGTTTTCTTTCTTTCTTTCTTTCTTTCTTTCTTTCTTTCTTTCTTTCTTTCTTTCTTTTTTTCTTTCTTTCTTTCTTTTCCTGATATAACATTCACATTTCCATACTTAAAACACTTCTAAAAAAAAGTTGTATGCCCATTTTCAAAATAAGCTTAATGCTCCCTCCTGCTTCACAGATCCACTGATTACTCCTCCCCCTTCCATATAAACCATTGCCTCAGTTATGGTCTCTATTCATCCACTCCTTTACTTCCAAACTTGGAGATAATAACAAAAACAATTAAAAACAAAGATATAATTAAACATAAAGAAAAATTATAATGACATAAAGATACAAATAAGAGTAGAGTACAAAACAAATAGAGAAGGTACCTACTTCGCTTTTCCTGTCCTGCTCTTTATCTGCCTCCATGGTTGCTGTGGTAGTTGTATAATCTGCTGTCAATTTGAGACTTAAGATGAAGGGATGGAGTTTAGTCTGTCAATCTGGGTGCAGTTTGATGACATCATTTGGAGGCACTGAGGAGAAAAATAGCTCGCTGGAGGCAGGACACAGTCTCATGCCCTATGAGACATTCCTGTCAACAATGCACAAGGAGCTACGCTAGAGCCCTGGAGCTGAAGGAGCCACGTGGAGACTCTTAACAGCTTTGAGATGTTTCCACCCATCTCCACTGGATCCACAAGACTTTGCACCCACTGGCATGTGCTCTTCATGCATTCGGCATCATTGCATGTGTTGCATGAGTCTGAAGAATTTATAGTCTGGTGTCAGATATCTGGGCTAATATCAGACTTATGGACTTGAACTGGACTGGGCGGTTATGCCTTCTTAATGTACAATTTCTCTGTGATATAAAGTTCTCTCTTGTACACATATGAATGTCTGTGAATTTTTTTCCCTAGTCCACCCAGACTAACATAGTTGTGGAGTTTCACATGTTCACTTTCCAGGCACTAGTTAGAGGTGCCCATGGTATATGACAGGATTTAGCTAGATCCATCCTCTAGGTGATCATATTCTGGGTACAGGATCTTAACATGGCTCTGCTCAATACTTACCTTCATTGAAAAATCAATGAAGATAGGGGCATTATAGCAAAGTGGGGTGAAGAAAGCAGATGGTACCAGGGTATCAATTATCTGGGATCTAAATGGCTTGTCTTCAAGCAGCCATCTAAGTCAGGTGTCAAGGAAGTCCACAATGAAGAAGCACACCAGCATGTGTGACCCAAAGATAGTGACAATTCAAATGTGATGAAGGAAAAACCTTCAGAGCTCAAATTATGAACATCCAATTTGTCGAAGGGTAGGTGAACAGTGAGAACTCAAAAAAATCCATCTGAAGAATATTTAGTCATATTAAACCTCTGGCAGATCCCCTTGAAAAGCTTTACTCTCAGACAGAGATAACTGCGAACTTGATCACGGTGGATCAGACCATGGCATAATATGACAATTGGTCAGTTGACCTACCTCTCGATCCAACCTGTACTTGCTCTAAGGTAAAGCATTTCTCACTTGTTCCATGACAGGATTTTTTTTTTTTTTGCTGAACTTTAAAATATTGATGGTAGTCTTTCCTTCTTTATTCTTCATTTTCATTTTTATCTTTATATTATTATTATTTTCTTCTTGCTGTTTTATTTTGGTTTTGTTTTTTGTTGTTTCTATTGGGTTTCAAAGTTTGTAAAGCACAGAAGGCGCGGATCCCTAGAGACAATAACTGATGCAATGGTCTATAGGGCCCTAGGGGAGTAGAGGAGTAGGAAGGGTGAGGAACTTTCGGGAGCAAACAATGAATGTGGGAGGGGGAGAGAACCAAAGAATTCATTATTATATATATGCATATATACATATAGTACAACATTTTAAACATCTATGTAAATGAATACTATTTTTAAAAAACATTTTATTAGGGACTCAGACAACTCTTATGACAATCCATACTTACATTAATTGTATAAAGCACATCTGTACATTCTTTGCCCTCATCATTTTCAAAGCTCCCTCCTCCCTCATGTTCCCTTGACAATTTATAAATTATTATTTTGTCATATCTTGCCCAGTTCAGAGTCTCCCTTCACCCCCTTTTCTGTTGTCTGTCCCCCAGGGAGGAGGTCACATGTAGAGCCTTGTAATCGGTTCCCTCTTTCCAACCTACTCACCCTCTACCCTGCCAGTATCACCCCTCACACCCTGGTCCTGAAGGTATCATCCTCCCTGGATTCCCTGTGCCTCCAGCTCCTATCTGCACCAGTGTACATCCTCTGCTCTATCCAGACTTGCAAGGTAGAATTTGGATCATGGTAGTGGGGTGGGGTGGGGTGGAGGGAGGGGTGGAAGCATTTATGAACTGGAGGAAAGCTGTATTCTTCATCAGTGCTATATCACACCCTGACTGACTCAAGTCCTCCCCTAGACCGCTCTGCAAGGGGATCTACAGTGGCCAACAAATGGGCTTAGGGTCACCACTCTGCACTTTCCCCTTCATTCACTCTGGTAAGATTTTTTTTTTCTTATGATGCCTATACCTGATCCCTTCCACACCTCTTGATGACACAGGCTGGTGTGCTTCTTCCATGTGGGCTTTGTTGCTTCTGAGTTAGATAGCCGTTTGTTTACCTTCAAGCCTTTAAGACCCCAGACACTATCTCTTTTGATAGCCGGCACCATCAGCTTTGTTCACCACATTTGCATATGCACCTGTTTGTCCTCGGTGATTGTATCATGGAGGTATGCACCCAATTATAAAGATTTTTTTGTTCTTTGATGCCTGATATGTGAATATTATATACATCTATTTTTAAAACTATATAAAAACAAACAAAGCTTGACCAATGGTTACCATGGGTGAAGGTGAAATGGTTGTTGCTTAGGGGGAATTCAGTTTATATTATTGGTGATGGGATAATTTTGAAAAGGATATCAATAATGGTTGTAAACATGAAAAGTATCATCAAAGATACTCAATTGTACATATAACAGTGGTTGAATTGGAGAATGTTTTCTTGTGTACATTTTGCCAAAAATGTAATGATATGAACAAAAGGAAGAAAAAATTTAATCGATAGTGATGATGATTGTATGCCCCCCACTTTTTTTAAAAAAAAGAAGCATCTTTATTAATACAGTATTTATTTGTCTCTGTCAAACCTTGAGCCAATTATTTTCCCCAGGCTGTCCGGGGAGGTGCAGGGAAGGGAAATTTTGGGCAGAGAGACTTGGGACAGAGAAATGTGGGGGGTAGATATGGCTCCTTCACATGGTAAAAAGGATGAGGAAGGCCACCATCAGGCAGAAAAGCCCGAGGGCCTTCGAGAAGGCAAAGCCCAGGATGGCATAGGAGAAGAGCGGCTGCTTCAGAGAAGGGTTCCTGGCATAAGCAAGGATGAGGCTCCCAAACCCAGTCCCAATGCGGGCTCCAGAGATGCCACTCCAACTGTGGCAGCCCCAATGAGCTTGGCTGCTGTGTCAATGTCCTTTGAGATATGCTGGTTTGGAAGCTGTGACTAGGGATCAATCAAGTCAGGGAATGTAGGGATGCCAAGCTGCTGAAGCGCTCTTCTGTCAGTGTCTAGGATGTTTCTGCGCCACAGATGGGACACCTCATCAGCTGGAAGGCATTCCTGACCAAGGGATGAGTGGAGAAGAATTTGGCACTGGCAAAAATTTTTAGGGGATGAGGGGTAGTGGCAGGCAAGCTGCTCCTGCTGCAGAGAAAATCAAGACAGGTATATGCCTCTTCTTGATATGATTGAATTATATCATGTGCATGAAATTCCAATAAAACTGTTTTAGAAAAGAAACAGAAGATCATCTGTTACTTACACAGACCCTCATTGAAGGGCTTTGGTTAACAGGCTCATGGCCCAGTGCCTGTCTTTGTGAATAACATTCTATTAGCACACAGCTATGCCCTTTTCTCTTTCCTGCTGTTGTTTTCACAATCAGTAAGGTTGAATAATTGTCTCCAAGTCTATATGACCAATGGAATAATCAATTATAGTTTTCAGAGGTCTTTTTGAAAAAAGAAATTTACTGACCCCTGATCTAGGGGAAGAATCTGGATGAAAAACAGCAAGGCTTGATGAAAAACATAATTCTAAACTATGAAGACTGTTTGACAGGATATAATATTTTTTAAAAATAACTGATAGATAAGTAAGAACTACCAATCCTAATGGGACAGTCATGACTTGCCTAGCTGTTAAATGAAAATTCAGTCATTCAGACCCACGAACTGCTGTGTGGGAGAATTTGTGGTGGAATAATCTCATAAGGAAATACAGGCTTGGAAATCTTGTAGGAGCAGTTCTAGTCTGTCCTCTAGGATTACTATGACTTGGAACTGATCAATGTCAACAGAATTTTAGTTTGGGTGAAAGCAACTTTTTACAATATATTGTACTTGAATAAATGACACCACGTTTCAAACCACCAACTTTACAGCCATTAATTGAGGCCTTAACGGTTAGCACTCCACTGAGTCTTCCTGAAAGATATTCAGACTGTGGCAGTTACATGATCTCCTGTGAACCTGCGAAGGGGTGCAGTCTAGCCTGTCAATCAGGTCACGCCTTCATGACCTCATTTGGAGGTGCAAAGGAGATGAATAGCTCACTGAAGGCTAGATACACTCTCTCCCTGTGAGGCATTGTTGTTGACAAGCCACATGGAGCTATGCTAATGGCAGCCAGAACCTTGGAGCTGGAGGAGTCACGTGGAGGCCCACGCCAGCAGTAAGATGCTTCTAATGCCACTGGATCCACAAGACTTTCCACCCACTAACCTGTGATTTTCTTGCACCTGGCATTGTATCATGTATTGCATGAGTCTGAAGAGGAATTTACAGAATGGTATCAGACATATGGGCTAATATTGGCCTTATGGGTTTAATCTGCACTGGACTGGTGTGTTTTCTCAATATACCGTTGCTCTTTATATAAAGCTTTTTCCTATACACATAGGAGTGTCTATGAATTTGTTTCTCCAGTCCACCAGGACTAAAACACTGACCTTCTCAAAATACACGCTGATCACCCCTGGAAAATTTCTACTCCCTATGGGACAAGCTCATTTTGGTTGGTTGTTTTTCTCTCTATGAGAATGTTTTATTTTCTTACAATACAACTTTGAATTCACAGATATTAAGGGTAGGAACTGAATCATAAAAAGAAAACAAAACATAAATTCCCGTGTGAAATAGTGAGATGAAGAACCCTGGATCACAATAGAGATCCAGACTAGAAACTCCCTCTCCAAATGCACATGATCCAGAATCATTCCTTCTGTTCATGCCCTTACAGAGCCCTGCAACACAGCTCCCTCCCTGCATAGGAGGTTTGTGTCTGTACTCACTTTGACTTCTCTCTGTGTTTCTTCCCCACCATTATACATGGACGTGTGATTGACTTTTAGACTGTCCTTTCGCTGATACGGTGTGTTCTTGGCAATGTCTCTGGAGATGGTAAACCAGCTTTCATGGAATCTGTACAATATGTGATATCAACAGTACTAATAAGACACCCTGCAGGCCTGGAACTTGGCTCATACAGGTCATGGAAAAGTTACTAAATGTAAATCCAGAGTTTGCACATTAGAATCTCAAAAATGTCTTATGCTCCCTCAAGTTTCCTTCAGACTCAACCAGTTGCACATTGCAATTGCCATTTTCAAACAAAATATATGCCGGTCATGAAAACGATCACACATGTCAACTGTGTGCAACTCATACCCACTCACACACACTTGCTCTCAATAGCATTACTTATTAAAATAGCTGCCTGAAAAACCCAGCTTAGTACAGACTCCATGATGATTCTGTGTTCATACAAATTTCAGAACAGCGACTCTTGTAGATTATGGTACTGAGGATCTTCTCCAAGAACTGTTTTGTTGGGATTGGGGTGTTTTTTTTTATCAGCATAAGGAGGGCCTTTATTTGCATATGCTTCTCCTGGAGTGAATGAGCCTGATTCACAGATAAAGCAGTCACAAAACCCCATGCTTCAATCCCTGAGCGTTTCACCTCTGAGAGTTTCCCCAAGAAGAGGAAGAAACTGACATATTGGCAATGAGGCCTATTTTCCCAGGTGTATTAAATCAGAATAAGAGCTAAATTTGAGTAAATACATCATGAGACTATATCCAATGGACTATGTGCAGATTTGCATGTGAGTGGTAACTTTGTAATAAAGTTTAAAAGGGGTCAATCTGAGATGAGAATGTTGGCTGCTTCCTCATAGAACACATTCCCTTCCGTGACTTCTCCATTCTTCAAGAACAAGGCCTATTCTTTCAGGCCACAGAAAGTGATGAAGAAGATGGTTGAGGAGGGAGACACAAATTAAGTTTGAGAACAGCTTTGGGAATAAAGGCAGTAGTCCTCTCCTCTCAGGGACTTATATCTTTCTAAGATACTCAGAACAAAACCAAGAGCATTTAAATTGTCAGATACACATTTTCTCTCTGCAATAGATTATGTAAAATTAGATATTCAAATATTTGAAGGTCAGCTAAATCTAGAAATCTCATTGAATTCAGCCAAAAATAGCTCCCATTCAATGCGTGCTGTAAATAGGAGTGGCTTTTGTAAGTCACTAAGAAGGAAGAACTTTTCTTTGACAACTACACTCCTACATCTACTCAAGAGTTATTCTAGTGTGGAAAGAGTACATGCAACACTAAAAAAATTACCTTTGACACAGGAAGACATGTAGTATCCACAAAGTCATCATTAATAAAGTTATTCACACCTAATCTTACATTTCATACAGGATCTTATACCAAAATAGCTGAAATTCTTCACTTAAGGTTGTGTGTCAATGGATACTGGGAATGTTACCGGTATCAAACAACAAAATACTAGCAAAGCCACTAGGAGAAGGATGAGCTCATTAATAGGACAAATGTGGACCCTCTGGGTAAAACCAGAAGGAGTGGCCGACATTCTTTGGGGCTGTGAAGGTGAAGATACAACATCCAGCATGAAGAACTGAATGATCCCGTTTGGCCCTAAGCTCTCCCTGAATCCTGAATTTTCACAAAAAGGTAGTGTGTTTCCTGGACTATCATGGGCTGCAGGTTCTGAAGGATAGACTGATATAGGATATTAACACCCAGATAATAAAATGCAGTTGGCGAATTTATGTATTTTCAGATGGGATTCCAGAAAAGATACACACACACACACACAGCCACAAAGGTTAGGAAAAACAACCAAAGCTGTCCTGACCCCTGAGATTTCCCCAAATGTTGGAAACTTGACTGAATAATTTGTGGTAGTAGAGCCCTGCGTTTGCACTCTACCCTGGGGTAAAAAAAAGGAAAACAAAAAAAGCAAAAATCAGCAACAACAAAAATTGTGTCATTTGAAGAAACAATTCAATATAAAATAGGCAGACTGCCTATCTTTTATTAAATTATTAGCTAGATGATTGCCAGAATTCCTCAGAGTGTGCTGAAAGAACATACTGTTAGACTTTCAGCCAATACTCAAACACTTAATAGATACCTTTACCCAGGCACCATTTTCCTGAAGTCTGATTGGAAAATATTTTATCTGAGCGTCTTGAGAACTCTGATGCAGGGACCGCTGGCAAAGTCATTTCCTGTCCTTAAAGGTTAAGAAGCGGATTGTTGCTGTGGGACAGAATATAGTTTTGGTTACAATATAACTTTGAATTCACAGATGCCAGGAGTAGGCACAGAAGTATTATTTTTTAAATTAGAGATTTCCCACAAGGAACTGAGATTTCTGAGAATCCACATATAACCACAGGAAACCAGCCTTGAGCTCCAGCTGCTCCTGGGTCTGAGTCCTGTGCTTTGTGGGTCCTGCGCACCCCCTGGAGACCAATATCCTCCCACCAGGGGAAGTTTGTGTCCGGGCTCTCACTGACTTCCCCTCACTGTGTCTCTTGCACAGTAATACATGGCTGTGTCTTCGGCTTTCAGGCTGTTCATCTGCAGATACAGCGTGTTCTTGGCGTTGTCTCTGGAGATGGTTAATTGGCCCTTTACTGAATCTGTATAGTATGTACTAACACCAGTACTAATGCCTGCGACCCACTGCAGGCCCTTCCCTGGATACTGGCGGGCCCAGCTCATCCATGGTCACTGAAGGTGAATCCAGAAGCTGCACAAGAGAGTCTCAAAGACTCTCCAGGCTTTTTCAGATCGCCCACAGACTACACCAGGTGCACCTCACACTGAACACCTGCAAACAGACACTCTGATTAGATGACTTACATACAAACACATGCACTCACAATTATACACACACACAGCAAGCTCTACAATGATTACCATGTAAAATGGCCAAAATGAAAGCCACGTTTGGTACCAAATTCATTATGTGTCCTCTGGACTAGCTCTTGCTTTCAAAATATTAACAGCAGAGACCCCAGAAACGGGTACTGTCCTCTGAGAAGTCCCACATCAGGGCCTGTGGTTGTTTTATCAGCAGGCAGAGAGCTGCATTTGCATGTCCCCTGATATTTAGAAGCAGATGAGTAGAGAATATGGACAAGAGTTCTCCCTCAGACTGAACGAGCACTCCCAACAGAAAACAGCTCTTAAGCAGGTTGTTTATCAAGCATTGCTTTAATTTTTATCAATTATCAATCTTTTTAAAAAATAGTTTTCAATTTGTAAACTTTATATTACATACATAACAAACTTTCTAACTGAGTGGTATGAGCATTCACAATGCATCCTCTCTGATTCCCCTTATGGTGTGGATTCACATGATGATAGTGGACCATTCTATTACCTGTTTCTTGTGTGGGAACCTTACTGATTTTCTTTCCTTCTAAGCATTTCCATATTTCAGTGATATTTGTACAGTGTGGACAGGAAGTTCTTCATAAAGCATGTCCACAAAACATGCAGAATGGTGTCTCCTCTCCGGTTTCTGATCTGAGAGATTCCAGTCCTCCTGCTTTTGTGATAATCAGGAAACCTGGCTATTTATCACTTTTCTTCATCTTCTAAAAGAGTCAGTTTTCATATAATCAGCTTACTGGTTGTGTTCCTGTTATTTCATTTATCTTGGTTACTTTTTTATTGTCTCTCCCAGGCCCGTGCTACCTATGCCATGGATATTACCTATGCATACTCACCTTTTTCTAGTTCCATTAGTTGGAAACTGAAGTAATCAATCTCAGAGTTTTACTTCTACACTATACAACTGTGTGTTGCTATGAATTCCTCATTAAGTTCTCTTCAGATGAACCCCACGGTTTGTTGTCTTGTGATTTCATTTAATCCAGTACAGCCATCTAGGATGTGAAAATCATTAAACACATGTTCATGACACAAATAATATAGTATATATCCATATATTCATCACTCACACTCACTGCCATGAGCCAGTGCAGACTCATCATGACCCTATAGACAGCGTAGAATTGTCCTTGAGCACTTCTGAAACTGTAACTCTTTAGGGAGAAGAAAGCCCTGTTTTTCTACTGTGGAACAGCTAGTACTTAAGAACTCCTGAAATTTCAGGTCGCAGCTTAATGAGTAACCAACACACCACCAGGATTCATTTATGCATACATATATTTAAATGTGTTTATGCATACAACATATAAATGAATGAATATTGAAATTGATGTGGTGTTTTGTAATATTTAGGAAGACAAGATTCTCAGAGAAAATGTTTTGGAGGGAAAGGAAACCCTAGATACTAAGAGGAAGCTCCTTGCTCCCATGCCTCCCCCATTGCCCTTGCCCAGAAGTCTGGCTCCTGTGCTCTGTGCAGCTCATGTGATCCCTATAGACTAAGGTCATTATTACAGGGAAGGTTGTGCCTGGATGGCACTGAGTCCTCTCACTGTTCCTCTCACACAGTAATGGACAGCTGTGCCCTCAGTGGTCATTGCGCTCAGCTGCGGGGAGAACTGCTTGGTGGATATGCTTTTGGCGCTTGAGAGTCAGCTGCATTAAGGCAGGTAATTGTTTCCTGATGCTCAAACATATTGATAACAAGTGCTGCAAACTTTTCTGCTGGTTGTGGTAGATTCAGGTCCAGAAATATGGAGCCACAAGAGACAGCAAATCTTAGGGAGAGGATTTGTGAGGGATTCATCACTCCTGGGCTCAAATCCTGATGCTGTACCTGTCACAGGGCACCCAGGACAGGGAGGAAAAAAATCCATGCTGACAACTAATGTAAGTCTCTTTTATGTTAACCCATTTTTGGAGTCTCTTGCTATTACCAGAGACATAACTTCCAGGCCAAAGAATATATGAAAGAAAATAAAAACTTGCGGACAAGTTATACAGTTTCTGGATAATTGTGACCAGTGTGGTGCCTTTCACCATGTTTTGAACTTTAACCTGGAAATTGAAGGAGTGATCTGCATGTTAGAGCCCAAGGAGAACAAAGTAGAGATACTTTCAATCTTTTCTCAAAAAACCGAAAAGAGAGTCTAATGTCTTCATCTTCTCTGGAATTGGCTTCCATTTATTGAGAACTCAAGTTCCTTACACCAAAGAGTGGAGAAAATGTCTGGACACAGAAAGCTTAGAGAGTGTTAAGAAATTCTGATTTCATTAACCCCCAGCTGACAGTGGATATTACTTCTACTGTGTTCTCTCATTTCTCTGAATAGTCTCTTGAAAATTCAGTCCTCTTTCTTTAGCCTAACATGTAAATTAGCACGAGTTGTGATGGTGGACATGTACAGAGTTTTGAGATGCAAATGGGCAAAGGGCATGAATAGATACTTGACTAAAGGGGACATTCAATTTGCAAAGATACACATACAAATATGTTAATTCCCCTTACTCATTGGTGGTGTTATTGTTTATTTGGTTGACTTTGTTTTTGAGATCTTTTCTTGGAATGGTTACAGAATACCTGGCCATATTTTCTGGAAAACATTTTAAGCACTTTCACGGAATATTTTTTCTAAAACATATATGTTTAATACAACCTGTAGTGTGGTTTGTTTGTTTTTTCCATGAATTTTCATTGTGCATCACAGTAATACAGAATCATTGAAAGCTGTAGTAGTTTCTCTGTGCAACACGCTGTTCTGAGCAAATAACCTGAGAAGCTGTACTAACTGAAAACTATGACATCAAGATTGAAGGAAGCCAGGTTCATAATCCGGCACATGCAAATGACATAAAACTACATGTTGCAAGACAATATGACTTGTATAACTTACTGATAAAGAGCAGGGATTACTGCCTTCACTTTAGATTAAAATTCAATGTAAAGAAAATTAAACTCCCTAATATGGGACCAATGGAAAGTATCAGGATAAATGGGGATAATATTGAAATTTGGAAGAAGTTCATCTCTCTTGGATCTACAATCAATATTCATGGAAGCTTGACTCAATCAACTGCTGCATTTAGTTGAGGAAACCTGCTGCACAGACCTCGTCAAAGGTGAAGAGCAAGGAAGTCTCTTTGAAGACTCAGATGTACCTGGCCCAAATTATGAGGTTTCCAATTGTCTCATGTGCATGTCAAAGTCGGACAATGAATGAAAAGGATGAAAGATCAAACGATGTACCTGAATTATGGTACTGGAGAATAATTTGATGGTAGGATGGACCACCAGAAGAACAAACAATTGTATATTGAATGATGTGCAATGCTTAATAGAAAGAAGGGAGGAGGTGATTACTTCATCTCAAGTATTTCGGACATTTGTTAGGAAAATCAGAACTTGGATAAGGACCTAATGCTTTATGAAACATAAGGTTATTAAAAAAGGTAACCTTTAACAAGCTAGATTGGCACAGTAACTGCAAAAAAGGCCTCATACATCACAACTGTGAGAATGAAGCAAGACCTACGCTTCATTCTGTTTTCTCTAGTGTTGCTGTGGGTCCAAATTTATTTGATAGGACTTAAAACAGCAAAATGCAAGGTCAATGACAAACATTGAACTCAATGCAGAGTAAGTGAAGGCATTCACCTTTCAAATTGGAATCAGATAAGGCTATCATTAAATACCAATCTTAATTCGTATTGTGCTGAAACTGTGGTAGTTAAATAATCTGGTGTCAGCTTGAGAATATTGAAAGTGAAGGGGTGGAATTTAGCCTGTCAATCGGGTCACAGCTTGATGACCTCATTTGGTAATGCTATGGAAATAAATAGCTTGCTGGAGGAGGGATACACACTCACTCTAGTTGTGGGATACAAAATGCCCCCCAGCTTTGTCTCACACAAATTTCTGACAAACAGAGGTTATTTGAAAGCTCATGGTGGGAGGTCAGATGCTTAGACATATTCCTCCTGCAGGCATCTGTTCCACTCTAGGTGGGGTACCCACCCAACTGTTAATGGTTTCCATGGAGAGCCAGGAAACAGGTCAAACCTGCTTGGTGACATACAAAGTTAGGCTGCCATCCTGAATCTAGGATCCACCCATCTTATCACATGTAAACCCTTAATCCCTCCTCTTCCTATAGTGTATGTACCCCTATATCACCCCCCCCCCGTACCACTACTGTATTACCTATTCCACAACCCTTTTCTCTGATGTATGTCTTTACCTGTAATTCGGGGGCTTACATGCCCCACCCAAAAGAAGATATATAAGCCTGGGTTAACAATATAAAGCCCTCTCCCCTCACTCTCCCTGGCTCTCAGCTCTCCCTTCATCTCCCTCCATCCTTGCTCCCCTGTTCCCTTTCCCATTGTCCTCCTTCCTCTCCCCCTCTCTCCTGCCCTCCTGTCTCCCATCTCCACGTGGACCACCAAGTGGGGCTGAGGTGAGCATGCTACCAGGAAATGTGTCTGACTCCATTATTTCAATCTCTCTTCTAATCTCTCCGTATTCTCTAGGACTTTATTATAATCTTTATATATCTCAACTGTACTATTGTGCCTATCAAACCTGCAATTAGTTGTGGGAGGCTGACCTTTACCTCACACTCCCTGTGACAAGTTCCTGCTGATAAGACACATGGAGCTACACTAGATTCCTGCAGCTGGAGGATCCTGTAGAGACCCCTGCCAGCATTGAGAGTTTCCATTGCCTCTGGATCCACAAGTCTTTCCACCTACTGGCCTGCGATCTTCCTGTATCCAGGGTCATTGCATGTGTTGCATGAGTCTGAAGCGGTATTTTTAGATTGGTATTGGACATATGGGTTAATATAGGACGTATGGACTTGGATAGGATGTTTTCTCAATATACAATTGCTCTTTTATGTAAAGGTCTTTCTTAAACAGATTTGAGTGTCTATGAGTTTGTTTCTCTAGTCCACCCTGACTAACACAAACTTTGAACAATAGCTATCAGTCAACAAATGAAAACCAAATGCATCCTAAATGGCAACAAAGAGGTAAAACTCTCTATAATTGCTGATGACAACTCTCTGTAATTGCTGATGATTTTCTAAACATAGAAAATCCAAAAGCCCTAGAAGAAAATTGTTGAAAGCTCTGAAAAGGAAATCAGAAAATAATATCATTTACAATAGCTACCTAAAAGATAAAATAAATGGAATAAACCTAAGAGAACCAAAGTCTTGTAGAAAGAAGTCTATAAGAAAAACACTACTCCAAGTTACCAAAAGAAATGCAAATAATGAGACTAATGGACCATGTTCATGAAGCAGAAGGCTCAGCTTTGTGAAAATAACACACTCTAAGCAATCTATAATTATAATGCAATTACCATTATAATTAACTTCTGACCAAGATCCCAGTGTCTATCTTCAAGGACATGGAAATTACTGACCATATTTTAAAAGAAATGGGAGGAGATGAGTCACTCAGGGTTCAGTGTAGCAACAATGAAAATCAAAACCTTCCTCTAGTGCTTGAACGCTTCCTCCCCTCAATTCTCATGATCCCAATTCTGCCTTGGGGACCTGGTTAGACCAGAGGATGCACAGCGGTGCAGTAAGGATCTGGAAACAGGGAATCTAGGACGGATGAACCCCTTAGGACCAGCGGTGAGAGTGGCGACACCTGGAGGGAAGGGGGTATAGAAAGGGAGAACCGATCTAGGGGATCTACATGTAACCTCCTCTCTGGGTGATGGGAAACGGGAAGGAAGGTGAGGGGAGAGACCGGACAGTGTAAGATAAGATAAAATAATAATTTATAAACTATTAAGGGTTCATGGGGGAGGGGGGAGAAAAGAGGGAGGGGTAGGGGAAAAAGGAAAATGAGATGATTCCAGGAACCCAAGTGGAAGGCGAATTTTGAGAATGATGAGGGCAATGAATGTATAAGGATGCTTTACTCAATTGATGTATGTATGGATTGTGATAAGAGTTGTATGAGCCCCAATAAACTGATTTATTAAAAATTACTCTTCAACTTAAAAAAATGAAACAAATCCATCATAAAAAGGCCAAAACTACACAGACACTCCATACCTAGGAGATCCAGTGGTGTTGTAGATTACAAAATAGACTACTATTTGCAAGTTCTGCAGTTCAAGACCATCATCTAATCCTCAGGAGAAAGACAAAGCTTTCTGATCATGGAAGGTTTTACAGTCTCAGAAATCCAAAGGGGCAATGATGGTTTGTCCTGTACAGTTTCTATGAATCTTAATTGATTCAACAGCAGTTAAGTTGGGTGTTTGGGGGTGGGGGGACAATCCCTATAACTGCACCTGAGATTGACCTATGGGAAAACGGACAATCACAGTTTAAGTGGATCATCGCTAGACTTGTCTCTGAGTCCCTAAGACAGTCTTCTCTGGAAATGTCCACCTGGAAAAAAAATCACTCACTTGTGTCTCAGGTATTCTGGATGTGAATTAGCTAGTTTCTAGAGAATATACTAGAACAGATTGATCCATATATAAAGCCAAGGGTCACACAGCAGAATATGTTTCACAAATCCAGGCAGATGAACAACTACCTCAAGAAATGATTTCAAAATACTTTCCCTATGCAAATGAATGGATTGAAATTGAGGACACAACCTTGTATGAGTGTGCAAGATAAAAACAAATTTTAAAAATATGTCCCCAAACAAAGCAACACACTCAGGGAATTAAAATAGAGATAAAATGACTCCAGGTGGGAATACACAGTTAAAATGGAGTCGGCATAAGTCTAAACATAGGACAAGCTGCTAGAAACTTCTTCAGAGGAAACAGAAATTTACCTTTGGGCAATAAATAAGCAGGAGCAGCTCCCACACTCCCCCGGCTTTGTAAAAATTAAAGAAACAACGCAAAATTCTTGAAGAGTGTATGTGGGAAGGGAGATCTTCCGTACTTGGCTCTTGCCCTTCTATCGAGACCAATACGCTTTCCCAAAGAAAGACTGGCCTTCACTTTGGCTGAGTTCCTGCTCACTGAACCCCATCTTTGTACAGCTGGGCCTGTCTCTTTCTCCTTTTACTTGCCACCTGCCAGACTGTTGACTGATAGCCACCAACCTGGGTCACCTCGCTTGAGGCCTCCAGTCCTGGAAGGACTTAGCCCAGCTACCTGGGAATGCCAATCATGTCTCAGTGCGCCGTGCGTGCGCTGGAATATCACTTCAACAACCTCAAGGGTGGGTGTACTCCCCGCAGACACCCTACTGGCTGGCAAGGAGCCAGGGCATTTCCAGACCTGGGTTCTCCCCCCGCCCCGCTCCCCGGGGAAAGTTACTGCACAGGTCACAACATTGGGCAAACCTCAGGAGGAAGCCCTAACGTTCTGTGCACCAGCTGCAACCACTCGCTTCCTGAATAGCGTTCACTTCTTCATAGCGAGAGAAGAAAGGGACCCGGGGCTCATCTTTGAGCTGAAGATGTTCCAGGAGTCTCGGGGAGGTGGCACACTGTATGGAGACAATGCAGGGGGCTTAGGAGAGACCTGCAAAGCGACTAATCGGGAACACAGACGCCCAAAGCCAGTCTGGGATCCCCCTTTCTCCAACAGGTTTCTCGCAAGGAATTCCAACCAATCCCCAAACAGGGGGATGGGACCAGTCTCTGGGACACCCTCCCACATCTCACCGTACAAGGGGAGAGGTACTGGATAAGAGGAGGTGAGGGGAGAAGGGTGCTTGCACCCGAGCCAGGCTGCTGTGTGCGGCAAGGTCACCCCAACTGGTCACCAACACGACCCCAACGTGGGCGCGCCGACTACACAGAGCTCAGGCTGCAACACTTCTCTGGCTCCACACCGTGCACAGCAAGTAGGAACCTAGCTATGACCCTCACTTCCGGCTAGGACACTGCCACTTCTGTCCTGTCTCAGCGTGACCCGGAATAGGAGAAGCATAGTCATGGGTGTGATTGGGAAACACATAAGTGAAAATTCAGTCAGGACAGACTTCATTAAGCACAGATATTCAGGAAAATATGGATGTGGTAGAGGTTAATATGGATGTGGCAGAGACATCAAAAACAGTAGTTCCTGGTGCTTAAATTCCCACCAACGTATCTGAAAGTTTGTTCTTCATAACACTGACCATACAGGAAATAATTCAGATGAGTTGGAAATAATGCAATGTGTAGGTCTTAGTGGGGAAACCCCCCCCACCAGATTCTTATCCTGAAAAACGGTTAGATTAGTATTACATATATGATCAAAGTCACATATCCCATACAGCACTGAGCTAAAAGCACCAACCTGTGACATTCAGTATCCACATCGGAAAAGGTGACGCCTGAGTCACTGTGATAGTGGGTCAGGATGTCATTCTCTTACAACCAGAATCTCACAGCTGTGCTCAGGGCCTCATAAAACAATTAACAATACACTTCTACCATATCGACACAGTTGTATACAAAATAAACTGAATATGTTCTTCAGCTCTTGGATAGTCGAGTACATTTTAACTTCCAGGTGGTGCTTATACATGTCTGAGACTGAGAAAATCAACCACTGCATCACCTGTCTAGTTTTGGACTATTGTCTATAAGGACACTACTTGCTGTGGTAAAGATGAAACATGTTCTATAAAATGTAAAACACAAAAGCCTAAGGAGCTGTTTCTCTGCTCTCTGTGGTTCTATGAGTCAGAATTCACACAACAGCTCTGACTTTATTGTTCTTCTTTTAAATGTATTTTCTTATTCCATATATGTAAAACCTTTAGAGTTTTGTGTATTTGCAAACCGGAGGCAAAAACAAGAGATATATCACTTCAACCATGGAGCTTGGTAAACAAGAGGAAAACTTTTTAGATTGAAAGAGGCTGAGACAATGGGCTCAAATATAAGAACAATTATGAGGACGGTTTAGGGCAAGCCAGTGTTTCTCCCTGTGGTGATATGGTCACTATGATTTGGAACTAACTTAGTGACACCTAACAACCTCTCTTGTACAGGGACTGTATGTACAATAAGTACTGAAATGTTAGAGTGTTTCTTTTTAAAATAAGCAGTAAAGTAATAATCATTCCAGAATCTTGTTGAAAAAAAATATAATCATGGTTTTAATATGTATACCTGCAATATGAATCAATAGTAAAGGACAAAATTGAATAAATATAGATTTGTACAAGAAACCTTTTTATTAATGCATGAGAAACTTTAAAAGAAAATTTTATGACTACAGAGAATATGGGGTAAAATTATTTATAAAATACACTCTACAACAGAATATATTATACTAATATTTTAACAATAAAGGAACATATTTGATGATTACATAACTATTGGTTTAGGTGAGTGAGTAGATCATACATCAGACCAGTTTATCTTTACATTTGTGGGAATGGGATGGATTGAGTTAGAGAGCGCCTATCCCTGACTTTGAGTTCATATTTCAACTTGATTAAGTGGGATTATTACCAGGGACACAAGAATGTTTCGATATTAGAAAAAATTAATGTAACCAACCACATAAATAGGACAAATAATAAGAACCATATCATATTAATAGATGCGTAAAAGGCATTTGACAATATCTACTACCTATTCCTGATAAAAACCCTCAATAACATAGAAATAGAAAGGAGAGACCTCAACACATGAAATATATTAAAGGAAACATTCTGTGTAGGACAATTAGTTGACTGTAACTTGGTCGAAATAGACACTTGTTCACATAGAAAGGTTTCATAAAAACCTATGTGAACATAAGAACCCACAGATTGGGGGGAAATAAATCTTAAGCAGTGCTGGGAGAGAGAGAGAGCAAGGGAGGAGAAGAAGACAACAGGATAACTGGCATTTTCAGGGATTCCCCATCTTGATGCTCACCTGATCATACACAGGGAGCAGAGCCTGAAATCAGTGTCTGAGTTTCAGAGGCGTCCAGGTGAAAAGCAGGAGAGATGTGGTCAGGTGGAGCAGATGGCAGCAGATGTTGTCAAGTGTGTGTCTCTGTGGCCCTAGCTGCTGGAGTGTCTCTTGGGGAAATTCTCACTTGGGAAGCATGCCTTCCACCCATCACTTTTCTTTCAGTTTGTCTTTGTGCCTGGACTTGTGTGGTGTTGGGATTCAAATGCAAACGCTTTTCAAATGCAAGCTGGGCCACCCAAAGTGCTCAGATTTCAGCAGGGCTTCCAGACTAAGAAGAAACTACTAAGAATGAATCCTTTGCCTTGCCAGGCCCTGAGCCTCACCTCCAGGAACCTCCCTCCACGACACCCTCATTACCTCCAGGCCCCGCCCCTTCCCACAGAGACCACCCCACCCCCTCCCCAGGTGATAGTTTCCTGCTGAACCCATTTCCTCTGAGTGAGAAGGATCCAAGAGTGCGGCCCAAGAGCTTCTGTGGGTGAGTTTCTGTGTTTCTGTGCTGATCCCTGGCGCGGAATCCCCTGCAGGCCTGGAGTCCCAGCTGTGTCCGGGTTCCCGTGGACGTTACACTTCCCGCACCCCATACAACAGTGTTCCAGGTCGCCGCGACCCCCTGGGACATTTCCAGTTAAATCCTTATTGAATTGGTTGCAGGCCTTTGCCTTCGGGCGCGGGAATACTCTGGCCGCTTTTTCTGCTCAGAGCTCCTCCGTCCAGAAAGGCGCGATTGCGTGTTTTGTTTTTGTTTTTTTTTGGGGGGGGGTTGCCTGGGGCCTGTCCCTTCGTGTCAGGTCGCGGGCATGAGAGCATGGGGACCCCAGAGTGGCCTTTACTGAAAGGAGAGGCAGCCTTGCAGTCATCAGGCCACCCCACTGATGACCGAGGTCTGTATTAGAGCTTAACTTCTCAGCACCCTGCTTTGCAAAGGGGTACCAGAGCAGTGACAGCCCCAAATCCCCGCACAGATCTGGTCCTTGCATAGATTGCAGAGCCCCACATGGAGTGAGCCTCTATTGAGTGGTTTCTGCCCAGGAACCAAGGTAGTAGGTAATCTGGCCCTCAGGCTTTGCAGGGTGGCTTTGCTTCACCTCTGCAGGCAGCCCATGGAGAAGCAGTTTCTCTTGGAGGTTTGCCTGAGTGTGTGTCCTTGATGGAGGTCACCAAACTGGAGACAGTCCAGGGGACTCCTAGTCAGGAGCCACTTGCTTTTAGCCTTTCCCTGACTGCATTGGTCAGGAGGCCCTGGACCCATTTTGTAAGCCTGCTATCTAAGGATGGAATGTCTGCCATTGAGATGCATGCTTTTGTGAGTTTCCTTTGCCCCGCCCCTCCCCCACACCCTCTTTGGCTCACATCTCAGTTGTGAACCTTGGAAGCCATTTCCACCTCCTGTTGGTGGCTTCCTTCATTCAGATGATGTGTTTGTGCCCTTGTGCTGTCTTTGTCTCATAAGATTTAATAGATGTTCTCTTTAAACTATATTTAAAACGCGGTCTCCTTTTTACTCTACTGCATGTTCTTAACCATTTCTGCCCATCAAAAACTAGCTTGTGCTCTGATTTGGACTACAAAAGGAACTCCAATCTCAAATATAATTTACGGAGAACATTTATTAATTATTAAAAGAGACAAAGAGAATACAAAGACGCGGACCCATCACCGGATGGAGATCATAGTGCAGTTCAGGGAAACAGTCAAGTCGGGAATCGAATGAAATAAGATTGCAACAGAGGAAACGGTCACATGTTTCTGATTGGTGGAGCATCAGTACAGCATGTTATAAATGGGACTACAGAAGCAGGGACAGGACTGTAACTGAGCCACCTTCATTGCCAGATAGAGCATTTTACAAGATTGTTCCAAGTCCTTCTGACCCAGGCAGTCAGGGCTCAACTGCTAAGGCATTTTGGGCTCCTGACTATAGGACCCTCTGCATTACCTGGAGATCAGTGAATGGTGTTCACCTTCCCAGTTCCTCTGTCCCTGGGCCAATTTAATCTATGTCCTTGCTTGATGATCAGAAAGAATTCAATGGAGGCTTAATCTACAGCCATCTATCCTATAGCGCTTTACTCACTGGAGTGCTAAGACTTTAATCTCTAATACAGCTCCTGAGATTTGTGTCTGCGGATGCTGGACTTTTCCACTTGGAGTGTGAAGAGCCCCAGGGGGGGATGTTTCCCCTATAAGCCTCATCTCAGAGATTGGTTGCATTGATGGCTCATCTCTCTTTAAACTGCCACTTTCCCCCCTGCCGCCACCCTCTTATGATCCTTCTTGGCTCTTAGAGCTTGCTGGCCCAGATTTAATATCCACTCATATTTTTAATAGGGAGTTTTGGTTTCCTTTTACATCCTTTTGATTTGCAGGACCCAGCAATTATTTTACTTACTTATTTTCAAGTCATTTTATATATTAATGTGGAGAAATAATAGGTCTTCCCCTGTAGTGTTTCAGTTTTGAAAATCCACAGGGCAGTTCTACTCTGTCCTCGGGGGTCACTGTGAGTCAGAATTGATGTAAGTTAGTGGCACATGTGGTCAAGGTCAGCACTTTTTGGTAATTTCAGTTATTTTATTTTCACAGTGACATAGATTGAAATCCATCATTTATCCTACTGGATACAGAAAGCGTTTGAAATATCCTGATGTTTATTAATTAACCAGATGAATTTAGCTTCTATATTTTCCAGCTTATGCTTGAGTTGGTCCCCATCCTCCCCAACCCCCTCTCCCCACATGATTTATTTTGAAATCATTAATAGTGGACATACATCCACATCCTAATGGCTGCATACTGTGACTGAACTACCCTAAGTCTCATTTGCTAACCTGCTGACACTCGCCTCTATATTTCCATTGCTTAAGCTTGCTATTTCTGCATTGGTCCCCGGACCCACCAGATTCAAAATGTTAGTGGGCTGCTGCCCATGCCCATGTTGGATATCAGCAGGAAGTTCCCTAGCTGCTCCACCCCCCTTAGTCAGCGTGTACAGTTGTGATCGGAGGAGAAAAGTATTCCCGACCGTTCGTGGTTTCTTGCTGTATAAACCAGAGTTCAAGTAGTGCGCTTGGGGCCCGATGGATTGAGCGCCAGCTGTTTCCTGGCGGCCAGCTCCAGTGAAGCTTTGCATTTGATCCTTTTCCCTGTGGCCCTGATTAATCTTTTGATTTACTTTTTTTTCATATGTTAGCTCTTCAATTTGTTTGCATTTGCTGTTCAAGAACAGAGTCCTACTACTAGCTCCTCCTTTTAAAATTTGTGTCATGATTATTTCTAATAGAAGGCAACCTCCAGATATATAACTGTTATATATAGTAAGATAGCATGTTATTTTCTCTGTGCCCCACTGCATGGTAATGCTTGAATGTTCTAGCCTTTTATCCACGCGTTCTTGATAAGAGGCTTGTTTTGTCCACTGCGCTACAGTGGATTCTGTGAGTGATGTCACAGCACCTTCCACTCCTCGTTGGGGTTTCTAGGCTATAATCATGCGTTACCAGATGGCCACTTCATGGAGCTGCCAGTCCTTTAACCACTGGAGCAGTGGGGCTTCTTCACGGACTAATTTAGATGGGCCACACTGACATGTTATTCATTGCAGACATGGTGATTCTTAATGGGAATTATATTTGTTTTTGATTTAGTCATAATTTCAATGTAATATCCATGTGTATACATAGACAAGAATATGTGATCATGTTCAATTTCCCCTTTGGTTAGGTGTCATGGAGTTAGTTCCATCTTATGGCTATGTCATGTGTTATAGAGCAGAACTGTTCCATAGTTTTTCTGGAGCATCATGTTTGTGGAAGCAGATCTCCTGTTCTTCCACAGTAATGCGGGCTGTTTACCCCCATCAAGCCTCAGGGGAACAGTCTAGTGCAAGCTGTTTGTGCCACCTAGAAACTTTGTCCCACCCCCCAAAACAAACTCACTGCCACACAGTCAATTCTGACTCATAGTGTTCCTCCATAGGTATCTGATAACAAAATCTATACAGAAGCAACCAGCCTCATTTTCCTTTTGCAGATGTGCTGGTGAGGTTGAACTGCCAGCCTGCAGAGTAGCAAATGATACCAGAATTCATTTTTCCCCCAAAGGAATGAACCAAATCAAGCATCTGCCATCAAACCCACACCAACTCCTGGGGACTCCATGTGAGTCAGAGTGCAGGGATGTTGCCGAGGGGTTTCAGTGACTGGTTTCTCAAGTGCATCACCCAGGCTTTCTTCCCTGGAGACTGAGTAGACACAAACTTCCAGCCTTTCCATGAACACCTATCCATGGTAACCATTATCATGCTCAGGGACATAAAAAACTAAGCAAGACACACATGTGTGTATGTACACACATGCCAGAACCTATGAAACCTGGCAATCTATCAAAGAAGGAAAATTCAAAACTACAAGGAGATTGAGTTTCTAACTATAACATGAAAAACCACACAGTTGAATTTGTAAAATTTGCAGGACCCAGAAAAATAAAGTCATTCTGTAAATTTTCAGCTCTCAAGTTTTTATGTGTATCGTACATATATACGGTAACCTAACTGGTCTCTTTACCATAGATAGAGAATAAAATTAATATCAGCTTTAATAGATCTTTAAGAGAGATGCTGTATGTAAATAGCTTAGTATTCTTTCTGAATTATCATGGAAGATGAACAGGGATCCTAAATACTTTTAAGATGTACAATATTTGAGGAATTAAAAAAGATTTATGACATTATTCTATTTAGCATAATTTTGCACTGTTTAGCATAATCTATTAGGAAAAGATATGCAGTAGCTTCCAAATGGAAAAATTCCATTATTTTTATTCCATTTTCCCATGGCCTTTTTCAAAAACCCCTTGTGCATTCATGGCATGAAGGATTGGCTACCAATGAGCTCCTTGTATCTCAATTAAGTAATACTTGTTAAATATCAATCATTTTGCCTACCATTGGGTTCCATATGGTGACCGTATGTGGTTTCAGAGTAAAACTATGCTCCGTAAGATTTTCATTGGCTAACTTCAGAAGTTGTTGATTTCTTCTAAGGTTGCCTTCAGTCTCTAATCATTTGTTTGGTAGCTGAGCACTCTGTTGCTCACACTACTCAGGGACTCCATTTAGGGACCTGCATCTTGAAGTGTGAGTGCTTGCAGGCAGAGCCCTGTGTAGCCTGATGTGTCAGGAATTAGCTTCCCTTACAAATTGGTGGGCCTTTCTGGAGCTGCTTTTCTTTTTCTGTAGATCTTTCATGAGTTCCTGTAATGATACTTTATTGTATGTGGGACACGTGAACAAAGGAGTCCTTTTGTCCAGTGGGTTAAATATTGGGCTGCTGACTGCAAGGGCAGCTGTGCACACTCACCAGAAATGTGCAGAGAAGATGAGTCTGCCTGCTCCACTAAAGATGTGCAGGCGTGGGAGTCCTACAGGGAGTTCTGCTCTGTGATAGCTCTGCTGTGAGTTGGACCAGATGTGGTGGCAGGGAGTTATGTGCGGATAATGCCAACCCTTGTTCTTGACCCCTTATTAGCTATTTGAGGCTAAATGCAATTTGATTCACATTTTTTGTGGACTCTTGTGAAGTGCAAAAAATAGAATATTTTTTGTTGACAGTTTTGGGAACTGATATATTAGTGGAGGAGAGTTTTTTGGAACATGCTATTTTTTTTAATCATTTACGTTGGGCTCAGACAACTCTTATCACTATCCATACATCCATCCACTGTGTCCGATGTCTCCCTTCACCCACTTTTCTGTTGTTCATCCCCCATTTGTCTTTAGTGATCTTATAGGGAAAGTGAGCACACAATGGTATGAAATTTTGGAACATGCTACTTTTTTATTGATTTCAATCTTTTTGCATTTCTTCATTGAAATCCCAATGACACACCTTTCTGACTTACTTTATCCTTATAAAAATGTATTTGTTCAACCTGGGCTTTGACTGTCCTTAAAACATAGCAAGTACATTTCTTCCTAATACCCTGTGGTCTGGTATTTTCTCCTCTAGGAACAAACTCTTTTGGACTACCCATTAGTTAATCCCATCACATCCTTCAAATCACTGTTTTCAATGAATGCAATTGATTAGACTACTAAGGGCAGATAAGGAAAACCACTTGTAAACAAAAGGGCCCCATAGGCAGGTACACAGAATGATTTCACAATGAAATCAGCTGAGAGAGTACCTGTTTTCACCGCCCCTCTGTATTGAGGACAGATGTTTGCTCTGGGTCCTAACTAGAGTAATTAATTAGAGGCATTTAAAAGGATGCTTTTCTTGTTGTTAGTTACCATCTAGTTTTCACCAATTTATTACAACACTGTGCACCCATGGTGATGTAGTGTGCTATGCGTTGGGTTGGTACCCACATGTTTAGCCATTCAAAACCGCTCACTGGTCCATAGTAGAAGATGAGGCTTTCTACTCCCTTAAAGAGTTGCAGTTTCAGAAACGCGCAGGCCCTGTTCTACTCTGCTCTGTGGGGATGCTTTGAGTCAGAATTGACTCAATGACAGTAATTGTTTAAAAAAATGTACACCAGAAAGAAAAACATGCCCTGTGACCTCCGTACTCTGACTTCAACATGGTCAGCTTTTATCTCTGAGACTGGAATGGTGACTTTGAGCTCTTCACATATTGGTCATAAACCTGAACGTCCTCATTTGCATTTCTTTTAACTATTGCCTCTTTTGTTTTACTTTCTTGCTGGTGCTTCTTCATGCTCCACTTATTTTCCAGTGTGGGAAGTTCCATGAATGCTTATTGCTAACGAGCTTTTCATTTAGTTGCTGACCATGGAGCTTCCCTCTCTGGCCCCTGAAGACCTGGGTGCTCTTTGACTCCTTAGCCTGTATGTTTGAGAAACGGAAATCGAACTGAGCATTTGCAAATTCATCACAGAACCTTCCCATGTTGTTAGAATTTCCTTATCATGCCAGGGTTCTCTGGCTAGTGTTTCCTAAAGTGATCATTTTATTTCTCCCTACACTAGCTCACGAAATGTAAATATGTATGTGTTAATGCTTAGACTCCACCTCTGTTGCATTTCTCATAAGAGTTATTATCATTTGGCCTTGTGCTTTTGTTCTTGTTATTTACTGTGGAGTGTTTTCAACTCATAGCCACCTCATGTGTCCAGGGTTGAACTGTTGGTTTTGGAATGGTGTGCCCTCTCAGAACACATTGGTCTGGTTTTGTTCTGATTTGCTCAATGGTTTTTTATTTGCTCAATCAATCTAATAATTTCTTATATGCAAGAGCCAGTTGTACGGCCCTGAGGTAAGCAGTATTGTCTGAGGGTCCTGGCTTTTCCAGGACAATGCGTTCCAGTTATCTGAATTGAATAGATTGTTTTCTTCGTCTCCTCTTTGTACTACACAGAAGATCCAGATCATCTCTGTAACTGATGACTGACAGAATAAAAAGCTCTGGGCATATGAACAGAAATGTAATTGCCAGGCATTTAGTTGTACACACATGGACCTGCATGCTGACCTGGTTCAACAAGTTTTCAATTGAGCAATACTGAAATTGTGAGTTATGTTGGTGACTTCAGCTCTATCCCATTGGGAGCAACATCTGCTTAAAAGTGAGTGACAAGAGGACTAAATGAGCCAATGTGGCCAAATCTTTTTGGAAATTGCCTCAGAATCGTGGTTGCTGAATAAATGCAGTGTTTTATCATGAACATGTTGTGTGAAAGAGGCCCTAGTGGTTCACTGGTTTAATCGATGCCGCTGGCCAGACCCTTTGTGGCTCCAGCATTCCAGGCCCATCAAGGGAGGCCAAGGAGGCTGCGTGGGCCCGTGAAGATTTACAGACTTGGAAACACTAGCGAGCAGTTCCACTCCCTGTTTTATGGTCAAAATGAGTTAAAATGTACTTGACCGCAGTCCATTTGGTTTTGGTTCATCATGAAGGAATGGGAAGGCTTTAAAACCCGGCACCCGATGCACTGCTGTGGATGAGATTTTGAAAGGCTTATTGGATCGACACTAGGTTACACTGTTGTAGCAGAATTGTGGAGTGACCGTGACAGCTCATGCGACTTTATGCCATAGCTAGTTGGCCATGCTGTGAAATCTTAGCATAAAGTGCAACCTTTTCTATGTTGTTGTTAGGTGGCTTCGTGTCCATTCCAGCCCCTAAAGCCCTCTATGTAACAGCGCGACACACTGCCCTGTCCTGCACCATCCTCACATGTTCCCACGTTGGAGCCATTGCGACAGCCCCTGTGTCGATCCATGTTGGCGAAGGCCTTTCTCTTCTTTGCCTCTCTCTCCCTCACCAAGCACCATGTCCTTCTCCAGGGACTGGTCTCTCCTGAAAAGATGCGGGAACAAAAGTATGACAAGTCATGGAGGCCAGTCCCACAGCTGAGAGAATGCTAGTGGTCATCATGTTCAGCTAGTCGTCCTTCCATGATCTGCAAATGTGAAAAAATCTTTAAAAATCTAAAATGTGAAAAACATCTCAAAGCCTGGTATGTAAGTCCTAGTATCCTAACAGTTTAACATTGAAATGCACTGAAGTTCAGTCAACTTATAAGAAAATTGGAACCTAAGTACATTTTCCCAATCAGCAAAAAGGACATGCTATTATGATACTGAATATATTGTGCTCTTTTGTCAGTATATCCTATGAGCTTAGTGTGTATTGATGTGCGTATCCAGTATTTTTTGAGGGGAGCAGTCCATAATAATTACATGACAGTAGCTTTGTCTCAGTGGGAAAATTTTCAAGATATCTGCATATATTCTTTTTTTTAATCATTATATTACAACTCATCACAATCCATACATCAATTGTGTAAAGCACATTTGCACATTCATTTCCATTATCAATATCAAAGCATTTGCACTTCACTTAAGCCCCTGGCATCAGCTCCTCATTTTTGCCCCTCCCTCCCCACTACCCCCTCCCTTATGAACCCTTGATAACTTATAAATTATTATTTTGTCATATCTTATACTGTCCAAAATGTCCCTTCACCCACTTTTCTGTTGTCAATCCCCCAGGGAGGAGGTTATATGTAGATCCTTGTAATCAGTTCGCTCTTTCCACCCCACCCTCCCTCCATCCTCCTGGTATCGCCACTCTCACCACTGGACCTGAATGGATCATCCACCTTGGATTCCTTGTTTCCATGTTCCTATCTGTACCAGTGTACAGAGGGTATCTATATTCTATTGTTACCTTTCACTCTTGCCCGGTTTCCCTTTTCAATAGCTTGTCCTATCTCATTGAAAATACAAAATACACAAGCGTGCAACTGCAGAGTGACTGGAAAGTAGGCGAGTAACATAGACACTCTATAGAAAATTTCATAATTCCCCAAATAATCATCTCTATCACCAGGTAACACGTCAGCTCTTGATCACGTAGAATTCTCCAAGAGGATACCATGACTCCAGGGCTTTGGGTCCCTACTTTGTTAGTTCATACCAGCAGCTCTCCAATGGCTAAGGAGGGGCGACAGGGAGAAGCACAAATTCTGCAGTGTTTCCTAGTTGTCATCTTCCTTTCACCCTGTGCTTCCTGTTCTGATAAATATTCTAATTTCAATCCTCCCTCCAATGGAAGAGAGGATATGAATTTGGAATCGAGGCTTTTATTTTTGATCATTCATCTGATTTATGTGTTCTGACTGTTCTCTATTCTGAAACAGCTAGATAGAAATAAGGCTGCAGTTGGTCACAGACAAACTGTACAGAGATAAACTCATTATGCTAGAAGCATGCAGTCCTTGGGATAACATGTAATTAGTGAGGGAGTGTGTCTAGTGCAGTGGTTCTCAACCTTCCTAATGCTGCAACCCTTTAATACAGTTCCTCATGTGTGCTCACCCCCCAACCAAAAAATTATTTTCATTACTGTAATTTTGCTACTGTTATGAACGGGAGAACCCTTTGAGAGGGTTGTTCAACCCCCAAAGGAGTTGCAACCCACAGGTTCAGAACAGCTGATCTAGTGGGTGAAGTGGGTTAGCTAAACCCTGATGGAAATCCTTAGAGCAAGACCCCTGTGTCTAATGCCCATGTGAAGTCTCTGTTTCCCCAGGACTGTCTTCTTCATCCTTTCACATAGTGGAATGCATGGTACCTTGCCAAGCCAGAATATACGGGATGTTTTAGGACACTGTGGCTGTTGAGGAGGTGGCTCTGAATTTCTCCGAGGAAGAATGGGCATTGCTGGACCTTTCTGAGAGGAAACTATAGAGACACGGGATGATGGAAACTTTTAGAAACCTGGCCTCAGTAGGTATGAATATTTTCATTAAAAACGGAAAGATGTGTGCGTGCGTGTGTATATGTATATTTGTGTATGTTTCATACTCAGTGATGCTATTGCAGTATGTGAGCTGAGTAATGGGAATACTTTGTTATATAAACAAGTGTAGTACTTTCCTCTCAGGAGCATGATGTCATGTTTCCCCATGAATATAAGGCTCTTAGTGTTATACTGATTTCTTATAGCAAGTGTGACTATGAGTCTACTAAGTTTCCTTACGTGTTATAAATGTGAGTGTTGACCTTTGGTGCAGAGAGGCTATGTGTGCATTGTGCCTTGTAAGAGCTCTGTGTTTTTTCAAGGTTAACATGATAGCTTTATCTATTTATTATCTATTTATCCATTGTGTGTCAAGCACAGTTGTACATGTGTTACCTCATCATCCTCAAAACATTTGCTTTCTACTTGAGCCCTTGGTATCAGCTCCTCAATTTCCCCCCTCCCTGCTCACTGCCTCTCCATCATGAACCCTTGATAATTTATAAATTATTATTTTTTCATCCTTATACTGTCCGATGTCTCCCTTCACCCACTTTTCTGTTGTCCATCCCCCAGGGAGGGGGTTTTATGTAGATCCTTGTAATGGGTCCCCCCTTTCTGCCCCACCTTCCTTTCACCCTCATGATAGCACCACTCTCACCACTGGTCCTGAAGGCATCTTCTGTCCCAGATTCCCTATGTTTCAGGTTCCTATCTGTACCAGTGTGCATCCTCTGGTCTAGCTGGATTTGTAAGAGAATTAGGTTCATGATAGTGGAGGGGAGGAGGAGCATTTAGGAAGTAGGGGAAAGTTGTATTTTCATTGTTTCTACACTGTACCCTGACTGGCTCGTCTCTTCCCTATGATCCTTCTGTAAGGGGCTGTCCAGTTGCTGACAGACGGGCTTTGGATCCCCAATCTTCACTCCCCTTCATTCACAATATGCCCGATACTGATCCCATCGACACCTTGTAATCAATCCATAGGTTGTGTGCTTTTTCCATGTGGGCTTTCTTGCTTCTAAGCTAGATGGCCACTTGTTTACCTTCAACCCTTTAAGATCCCATATGCTATATCTTTTGGTAGCTGGGCTCCATCAGTTTTCTTCACATTTTCTTTGCACACAGTTGTCTTCAGCTATCATCTTAGGAAGGTGAGCATCGTGGAATGCCAGGTAATAGAACAAAGTGTTCTTGCATTGAGGGAGCACTTGCATGGAGGCCCAATGTCCATCTGATACCGTAATACTAAACCTATTAATATATGCACCTAGATCTATTTCCCCACCCTAATATAAATATATTTACATATGCACATGCTTGTATTTAGACTTCTGTAAATGCTCTTTGTCTCCTAGTTCTTTCCTCTATTTCCTTTTACTTTCCTCTTGTCCCACTATCATGCTCTGTCTGTAGTTCAGTAATTTCAGGGTTTCAGTAATTCTTCTCAGTTACATTGCCTTGATCAATCCCTACCAGGCATCTTACACCCTCCTTGCCACTTATTTTGTGTCAGGGGAAAGGCCAGACCCTAACACATCACAGCGGGTCGGTTGGTGCAATTGTACAGTGATAATAAATAAAGATTATAGTAAAGTCATAGGGAGCATGAGAGATAGAAGAGGGATTGAAATAATGGAGGCAGACACATTTCATAGTTGCATGTTCACCTCAGCCTCACTTGGTGGTCCACATGGGGAGAGAAATATTTATTGCTAACCAAGGCTTTTATATCATCTGGGGATGTGCAGGCCCCCTAATTACAGGTGAAGAAATCCATCACAGGAAAGTGTTGTGCTATAGGTAATATAGTAATGGGAGTGGGATGCTGTAGGGGTTCATATGCTGTTGGAAGAGGAGGGAGTAAGGGTGTGCATGTGACAAGATGGGCGGACCCGAGATTCAGCATGGCAGCCTAACTTTGGATGTCACTGAGCAGGTTTGACCTGTTCTCTGGTTCACTGTAGAAATCATTATCAGTAAGGTGTACTGTAAACCCACCTTGCAGGGTCTAAATTGAAGCCTTTAGGGGGAAGTATCCCATTGTCCTTAACAGCAGGGATGGGCCCTATATGTGGTGGGACTAGACAGTCCTCTGACAGCTGATTGCCTTCAGGGAGGTAACTTGACAATTATTTACCATTAATTGTGAGCAGTGTCCTAAGTCTAACATATATTTGGGGGAGATGACTTGGAGAAATCTTTCTGTTTCCCACTATTTTGGATCACTTATTGATTGTTCCCTTTTCCCTGGGTTGGTTAACACCACTTTCTTTCCCCCACCTCCCCTTCTCCCATGTCATGCTCCCCGCCCCAACCATGGGTCCTGTTGCTTTCTCCTCCAGATTGTTTATCTGGCCTATATTATCTAGTTAGAAGTGCAGATATAATATGCACACACACACACACACACACACACACACATACACACACACAAGCACACATACACACAAAAGAGCAAAACAAAATGACAAAAGAAAACAAAACAACAGCAACAAGAAAAAAAGGGAAAAAAGAGAAAAGCCTGTAAAAAGTTAGAGGTCTCTATGTTGACCTTTAGGAGTGCTTTTCTGTGGAGTCTGATGGGGTGCCACGCCCTGGCCCCCGAGTCTAATTTTGGTACTCTTGGGACTTCCTTGCTCTACTTCCCTTGCTGTTCTGTTGCACAACACCCTTAGTGTTTTGCCTGGGTGTGGTGGGGTCAGATCGGATGCAATTCCCAAACTGTCTCCAGTGTTGTCCCCTATAGGGCTATAGGTCAGTGAGGGATGTCATGACTCATAGTCGGGGCAGCCATAGTGCTTCTTTTTGCATGGGCTGCTCAGAGCAGGCATATTGTCCTCAAAGCTTGGTGGGCCAGGATGTGTGCTCCACTCTCTCTTCCTCCCCCTTCATTTTCTCCCGTGTGCTCTGATCAGACATGTCCCTTTCCCTGAGCTGTAGCTTCAGTGTTGTCCTCTGAAGTAAATTCTTCTGGGGGAAGGGGCAGCTGTCCTCTTAGTTGGGATTGGGGCTGGCCCCTCTGATATTTTTGTTATAAATAGATTTTCTTCCACCAAAATTCCACAGACCTAGAGGAGCATAGGACTGGCTCAGTGTCAGGGAATTGTTGATTATCTTTTCACACTTTCCTTGTGATGTGTTTTTCTCCAAGAGCAGCATGTCAGGTACACCTTTTCGCCCTCATATGACACTAATGTGATGGGGTTCTGCCTTAGGCTGGGTTCTCTAGAAAAATAAAACTATAGACACTGACATATGCATAAGAGAGAGCTTTTCATCAAGAGAACATCCCAGCCCAGTCCAACTGAAGCCCATGGGTCCAATGCTACCTAGAGCATCCATGGCTCAGTGTGTTCAAGTCCCCAAACTTCAGTTTTTGGGTGAGCATCAATCCTATCTGTTGTCCAGCTTGATATATGTGTGTGTATCACATACATATATGTGTGTGTATCACATACATATATGTGTGTCTATATAGTCACTCTAATATTATATGTGCACACGAATGCCTTGGTTTAGTTTATTAATTCATCAGTATATGAGGACCTTCAACACTACAGAAAACTACAGGACTCTAAATTCATGCTTTCATCACAGAATGGGTGGAAACAAATTCCCTGTTTCAGGGTTTTAATCTGAATACATTTGTACTTCCTTTTCTGTAAGATAAATGCTATAATTTTGATCATGCTGTATTTCTTTTTTTATTAAATCACTTTATTGGGTCTTGTAGAACTCTTATCATAATCCACACCTCCATCCATTGTGTCAAGCACATTAGTACATTTGTTGGCATACTCATTCTCAAAGCATTTTCTTTCTACTTGAGCCCTTGCTGTCAGCTTCTCATTTTTATTCCCCCCTCCTCATGAACCCTTGATAATTTGTAAAGTATTATTTGTTCATCTCTTACACTGCCCTATGTCTTCCTTCACCCACTTTTCTGTTGTCTATCCCCCTGGGGAGGGAGTTATACGTAGATCATTGTGATAGGTTCCCTCTTTCTCCCCCCACCTTCCCCTTCCACTTCTGATTAACAATTAATAGTTAGGGAGTTAAGTACCAAGAGTTATTTCAGCGTGTTTAAATGTAGCCTACAATGTTTTAGCATTTATTAGCTATTCATGGCATATCGTGAATATTTTATGGATATGATAATTAAATTATGATTAAAGGAATTTTTATGTCTTTTTGGAAGCCTCTTCCTTAAAAAAAAGTGAACCTGGTAGCTCTAGTTAGAACATACAGTCAATTTTTAATATCACTGGTAAAAGTGGACATTTATGGTTGTCCTTTTTCTGACGTGGGGTGATGTTTTTTCAAGTATGACTTTTTCTTTTTAGGAATGTATATTAGCATATTAACATTTTGAACTATATTTGTTTTATGTTAGATTTGTAGAGTTATTTTTCCTTAGCATGAAAAGTCTTTGACTTTGTTTAGTAAGTTTTGTGTCTATTTAGATTATTAATTCTTTTTTACATTAATTGGTATATATTACAGTGCTCATTTTCTTATATTAAATCAACTCTAGGATAGATTCTACTTAATTATCATGTGTAATTATTTTCATGTGTTTTCTGACTCTATTCCCAATGTTTTCAAGAACTTTTTCATGTAGATCCATTATCAATATTGCTCTACAGTTTTCTTGAAGTATCATTATCTGACCTTGTTTACAGGTTATTACTGGTCTCATAGAAAATATTAATAAGGTTACTCTGACAATTATTGTTATGTTTCACCCAATAACGTGAACTTAGACAAAAAGAATAAAGCGTCTATTCATATTGCGTGAATACTCTCCTGTCTAGCTGCCAGAATCTTCAACTTTAATCTGTCTTACAGTTAGCCTTGAAGTTTCTCATGGAATTGAATTGTGATTCAGTTGATTGTAAACTTTCTGAACATCCTGAAACCCACTCGACTCTCATAGATCACTTGCTCTGGCTGGATCCTCTAGAGTGATAAATGATTTACACCCCTCTTGACGGGACAAATCGTCACTCACACCTGAGACTGTGGATGGGACATCCTTGAACCCAAGCCAATAAGCCCACTACTACAGTGTGTGTTGTTTGCCATCAGTCAGCATTACCTAGAAAGCTTGGAATCCAGAATTTAGGTCAAGATGACAAAATGGTTTGATCAGTCATCTCTTTTCTGGATCCATCTTGCATTTTTAAGCATCTTCCCTCACCTTGGCTCTTACCATGACCCCTTGCCATTCCATGACTGTAAGCTGCAGTCTTTCCCAAAGGCTTTAAAATCGGACATCTGTAAACACAAGAGCTTAAGAGAGTAGCAAATAAGGATTCCCCTGGCTTGTTTTCTTGTTTAGAATATCTCTATCTTGGCCAAGGTACCTCTAGGATGTGCTATTGGTGTCGCTCTGTCTCTTGTTGTCCACCTGTACAAAAACTTTCTCTAGTTACTACACTATTGTGCATAAATGGGCTACCCAACCATAGGGATTTCTTCACACAATAGATATTGTAAAGAATACCCAGGATGCAAGGGGATTGGAGTAGGTTTTACTTAATGAGAAGCTCAGCCTGAGTTGGAGTGGCAGATATGAGCGTGATTCAGCTTGATCACTTTCACCAGATATGTCAAGGGTTTTGGTCTGAGGTTCCGTTATGGGCTTTTAAAGAACATTCTTCATAAAATATTCCGTTCTTCAGTTAGATTGCTGGTGAAAAGAAGATATTTACCTTCAATGGAGCTTGAGAAATTTGAGGCCTTAAGTACTTCCACTTTGTGGATCCAAAGTTGATCATGATATTTGGGAAATTAGTAAAATTGCTCTGCAAAGATAGAGTGGACCCTTGTTTAATGCAAACCCTCAGCTTTGAGCAGGATTTTGATCCCAGGTGGTGGGGGTGGTCACTATTTAGCGCAAGAAGTACAGGCCAAGAAAGTGATATGCCTTTTTCAACATTGCCTCCTCTTCTGTTTCAGAACAAAGATTTGCCACAGAGAAATACAGTCCAGTCTAGGGAGCTAGAAATCTGGTACTAGTGTCTTGCACATTGAAGCATGACAAGGAAGGACTTCAACTTCTGACTGGGTCGTGAACCAAATCCATTCACCTGACTCCAAGCAGGGTGAGCATCCCTGGGGTTCCTGGGGTCAGCACTGGGCAGAGGAGTTTGAGGGGAAGCAGGAGGGATCTGAGCTTTCTGGGGTCTGAACCCAGGAAACACCAGTGTACAAGAACCCAGGCTGCCCCATTGGTCGGGGTCCGAGCAATTTGCGCATCTCCCGGAATGATAGAATTTGCTGATAATGTAACCATGTATAATTGTATTAGAACTTAAATTGTGAGCACTCCAATTTGCAAAAGGCGGGTGGCATAGTGGTTACAGATTGGACTGCTAACTGCAAGGTCAGCAGTTCAGAATTACAAGTCACCCCTGAGGAGAAAAACAAGGTTTCCAATCTTGGTAAGAGTTATAGTCTCCGAAATCCACAAGGGGCCATTCCACCTCCCTTTAAAGGGTCACTGTAACCAGAATCCACTCTGTGGCACTGAGTTGGGTTTAAGGTTTGCATTGCTGATGACAGTCCATTTGCTGCCTCCCCAGTTTGATTAAGCCTCCATTGAATTCCTTTTGATAATTAGCCAAGAATGTAGATCATCTTACCCTTGCGGAAAATGCCTTACAAAATAGATTGCCTGCACTCCTCTCCATCCATCCCCCTCCAAGGGCCTGCCTAGATGTATCCTTGATGGAGCTCACCTAAGCGAGGACAGCACAGGGGCCATTGTTATGAGTCTGGCCTTGATTGCCTCAGTTTGAAGGCCCTGGACCAATCTTTTAAGTCTTTCTATCTAATAATGTGCATGTCCCAATTATGGTCCCATTCCTGCTGCTGCAGTCCCACCTGTATCTGATGTATTGCTTTGCCACCAATCATGATCTGTGACATGGCCTTTTGTTCTGTGTCCTATTTATCTAGGGTCCCGACTCTGAATCCTCAGTTGCATTTGAACTGCTAATGGCCTCCCTTATCCATATGATGTGTGTGCGTATCTTTTGTTGTCTCTTAACGTTCAATAAATGCTCTCCTCAAATTATGTTTGACAAAGAAGTCACTTTTCCACCCTAACACACAATTTAGCATCATCAGTGCCTCAAGGTACAGTTCTCTGGGACAGCATCTTGACAGCCGTACCTGCAGGTGAGGTCAGGCCCTACAACCCCCTGGCTTCTGTCCTAAATATACAAAAATTACAAAGTTCTCTTAGTTCTGCGGATAAATTCTCTCTCTGCACCTTAGCCTTATACCAGACACACTTAGCTCTATGTGGGTTGGCAAATCTAGTTCCCCAGATAAGAACTCAAATGTACCCCTATTTCACCTCTAACCTCCTGCCCAAAGGCACTTAGCTCTCTTGTTCTGTGGTCTGGGAATGCCACTGCTCTGTCTCAGGCTCTTGGTTCTGCTGCCACCATGTCTCTGTTGCTGCTTCTTCCCTTCATGTCCACTCTTGTGTCACAGCTGCCTGTCTGCTGGATTGAAGAATTTCTGTGAAAGAATCTGGGATCTAAAGGCCCCTACTCCTGGTTCTTTTTTTTTTAAAGTCATTTTATTAGGGACTCATACAACTCCTAATACAATCCATACATATATCAATTGTGTAAAGCACATTTTTACATTCGTTGCCCTCATCATTCTCAAAACATTTGCTCTCCACCCAAGCCCCTGGCTTCAGGTCCTCAATTTTTCTTCTCCCTCCTCACTCCCTCCTCCCTCATGAACCCTTGATAATTTATAAATTGTTATTTTGTCATATATTTCTGTGTCCCATTTTTCTGTTGTATGTCCCCCAGGGAGGAGGTCACATGTAGATTCTTGAAATAGGTTCCACTTTTCCAACCCAACCTCACTGTGCCCTTCAAATATCACCACTCACACCACCAGTCCTGAGGGGATTATCTGCCATGGCTTCCCTGCATTTTCAGTTCCCATCTGCACCAGTGTACATCCCCTGGTCTAGTCAGACCTGCAAGTCAGGATTCAGACCATGACAGTTGGAGGGGGGAAGGAAGCACCCAGAAACTTGATCAAAGTTGTATTTTTCATCGTTGCTACATCACACCCTGACTGTTTCATCGCCTCCCCAAGACCCTTCTGTAAGGGAATGTCCAGTGGCCTACAAATGGGCTTTGGGTCTCCACTCCACACTCCCCCGCTGATTCACTATGGTAAGATTTTTTGTTCTGATGATGCCTGATACCTGATCCCTTGATACCTTGTGATTGCACAGGCTGGTATGCTTCTTCCATGTGGGCTTTGTTGCTTCTAAGCTAGATGGCCGCTTTTTTACCTTCAAGCCATTAAGATCCCAGATGCTATATCTTTTGATAGCTGAGCACCATCAACTTTCTTCACCACATTTGCTTATGCACAAATCTGTCTTCAGTGATCATATTATCGAGATGAGCGTGCAATGTAATGACTCTTCTCCATCTATCTTGATTGATAATTTGGCTTGGTAGCGTATTCTTGGGTTTGCATTGTTTTCCTTCAATTTTTTGAAAATGTTACTCCACTCTCTCTTCTTCATAGTTTCTGCTGATAGGTCTGATCATATTCTTATTTGGGAACCTTTATATATGATTGCTTGTTTTCCCCTAGCTGCTCTCATGATTTTCTCCTTTTCCTCAAAGTTGGATAATTTAACTATTATGTGCCTTGATGACTTCTTCTTGGGATCCAGTCTTGCTGGGATTCTTTCAGCTTCCTGAATGGTTGCCTTGTTTTAATTCACTAAGCTGGGGAAGCTTTCCTCCAAGAATTCTCTCACTACTGTTGCAGATGACTTCTTTGTTGTGTCTTCCTCCAGTAAGCCAATACTTCTAATGATGTACCGCTTCATAGCATCAGACTTAGTTCTTAAGTTTTCTTCAGCTTCTCTGATGATCTTATTAGATTTTTGTTCTCGTTTGTTGAAGTCTGCTTGGCTGTCCTCCAAGTCACTGATGCGGGCCTCTGATTCTTCCAGTTGCTTGTCGAGGTCCATGAGTGTGCTACTGGTTTTTGTTATCTCCTCCCTAAGCTCCTGTATTTCTCTTTGATTTATGGTTTTTACCTTTTCTATCATTTCATCATTTTTCTGTATTGTTTCCCTCATATCCCCTGACTCCAAGTAACATTCTGAAAATTTCTTTCTGTGGCAGCTCAATGTCTGCTTCCTCTATGCATGCATTATGTTCAGGACATCTTCTGGCTTTGCCTTTTGTTCCTCTCCTTTTTTTGTTGAGGTTTTTGGGGCTGATGGCTGCTTGTGTTGCGTTGTTTTAGATGAGCCAGGTGCCATTTTCCAGGGAGTCGAAGAGCACTGGCTCTCTCTGGGAGACTTTGAACTGCCTATAGCTTATTTCACTATGGAATTAACCTACCACTTTGTCCTCCTGTGGCTTCCCTCTCGGGGGAGTGACCCAGAAGGGTTGCCTGCTTTGGTGTTGCAGAGGTTGGGCAGAGGCTCCTGCAGTAACTTTTGTTGAGGAGTGTTGGCCGAGCTGCCTTATGCCCCACAGGCACAAAGGCTGGAAGGAGTTCCCCAGTCAGAAGTTGAGCAGAGTATCCCCTGTTGGGGGCCAGCAGGGATTTTTCCAGCCTGCTAACTACACAGGGTGGAGCTCACCTAGCTGCGTGTGGCTCAGGTGTAAATGCCCTAAGCTAAGGGAGTGGTCTGGAGGTTAGCAGTAGAGTGTGAGAGACCAAGAAAGAGGAAAAGAGGAGAAAAAAAAGTTAAAAAGCAAGCCAAATGTGCCCATGAGGGGCGGGGGAGGGGGAATATAGTGAAGAGATGGATAGAAAGCAACAATGTAGCTGAGCCCTTATCCAGGCCAGAGGAGCTGCAAGGGTTTAATCCTTGTTCGGAGGTGGTAGCAGCAAGCTGTGGCTGTGTTGAGAAAAGGCTGCTGCACAGCCCTCCAAGGCTGATAGGGTGACAGAGAGGAGATGCAAAGGTCTAGTGCCTGCCCCAAGGCAGGTGGTGGCAAACTGTGGCTGTGTTGAGACCAAGCAGCCCTACAGGCTCCAAATGGTCCTGGCTCTGGCAGAGACAGTGGCGGGGCAAAGGTCAAGCCCCAGCCGGCCTCCACTGAAGTAAACCAAAAGCCCCCAGCCCCTCAAAACCCCATGGGTCTGTGCCTACTTGTCTTTATGATGCTCCTCCTGCATTCCAGCAGTGTTCAGTTATCTCTAAGTAACTCTCCTAGCTTGAATTCTGTGGAGTTCCTCTGGTGTTTGTTACTCCTTCGCCATCTTGCCGGAAGTCCCCCTGGTTCTTCTTTTTTGTTGGTAGTGAGATCCCAATTTCTGTCTCTGAAATAACTCAATTAGTTGTAACATGAATTCCAAAGTAACTAATCTGTAGGTTAGGTTTCAGACAGTTTATTTACATAACCACAAGGCACAACGGTACCAATGTATTGTTGGCCAAGCTGCCCGATTGTCTTATATGAGACTGTAACTTTATAACGGAGTAAAAAGCCATGTCACTCATGCTTTCGAGGAGAAATTGGTGGTTTCCAATTGCTGACCTTGCAATTAGCAGCCTGACAGTAACCACTATGAGGGACAACTTTTCCTCGTTCACATTGGCAGGCGACAAACCCAGGTAAATAATTTGGAGGAAGTTAAGGGGGCATAGCTAGACTGTGTACTTGTATAGACCACCTGTCTGACTCAGTGATTCTCAACCTTCCTAATGCTGCGACCCTTTAATGCAGTTCCTCATGTTGTGGTGAAGCTCCAACCATAAAACTACTTTTGTTGCTACTTCATGACAGTAAGTTTACTACTGTTATGAATCAGGCAACCCCTGTGAAAGGGTCCTTCAACCCCCAAAAGGGTCTCAACCCATAGGTGGAGAACCACTGATCTAACTGCATTAGGTACTACAAATAATGGTATATTAAAAACATTATCTATATTGGGATTCAAAAGTGCACTCATTATTGGGGGATATATACTTCTTCATTTACATTTATATGTAATTTATATATGTATAGATATAAATTTCAATCTAATAAATGTCATATAAATGTTTATTATGGAGCCTTGTTTTTGACATGTGTTAAGTGTTGGACTTCTATCCTCAAGGTCAGAGGTACACACCCATTAGCATCCTGTCATGGCTTTAGAATCTTGGAAGCTCTGTACAGCAGTTCTCCTGTGTCCTATCTGCAGCTTATATGTCTAACTCTACTTGATGGTGAGTTTAAAAGTGTTTCTAAAGTTATTTTACAATTTATAGTTCTCCTATAAAATAATCTTTAGTTTATAATAGCTCTTTATATATCCCATGTAAAATGTTTCCAGATGCTTTAATTAACATAATCATCTTAAAGGTTCATTGATTTGTCATTCTCTTTGAGAGTCACACAGTAAGGAATTGGTAGTTTGTATGCTGTGGGGTAGGGATCCAACTCTTTGTTTATTTTTTTATATTTATATTTGATTGCCCAATCTCTATTTGTTATAAAATAATCTTTTATTCACATGTGTGAACATTATGAGTTTTAGATTTTATTGCTCATGGTATAAGCATGTTTCCCATTACTCAGTAAGGACACCGTTAACAGTATTGGGGACTTTGGGTGTTTAGAAGAAGGAAAGAGCAGTAACAGCACCTGGACCTATTGGTTATGTGTTACACTGTATTCTCCCATCAGCCTGCCGATGGTGCATCACCAGCAGCTTAGAGGAAGGAGGAAGAGTGCCTTGTATTATTACTTTTGGGATTTCCTCACGAGAGATTGAAATTTGTGAGCATCATTAGAGCTGATCCAGATAAGACAGAGCATCCCAGTTGCCTGTAGTGTCCTAAGGACCAAAGAAAATGGCCAAGGCTCAGGTGCTTCTGATGTGTTTTATCCTTTTCTGTATTTTCTACTGGAATTGTAGGAGCCTGAATAATACTGATTCAGTTCATTGGAAAAGCAGAAATTTGAAATAGTAGAACTTAGAGCTAAACTTTTACTCTGATTTCAACATTTGGCTGGAGAAGATTAGGAATATATTGATCATAGGATTAACAATAAACTATTGACATTGAACATAATATAGCACTGAGGATTCTTTGGATAACATCTTCCAGCTCATAATTTATTATTCTATGGCCAGCATATCTTTCAAATTATATGCTATACATGGTTTTTAAGGAGAAATAAAATCACTTCTTTAGGAGAGTTCAGTAGTCCATGGGATTTTTGTTTGAGTAACTTTCTTTAATGCTTATTTCTGAAGGTGATATGTTAAATACTCTCCCACTCAGCAGCATTCTCATCAATGCATCTAAAATGGGTCTTGTTGCATTAGTGGTTTAAAAATGAGACAGCATCTCACCTCCTCTAACTAGAGATGCAGGAGAGAGAATTAACTGTCAACATCAGCTCTGATTCATATGAGGCAGAGCTTAGACAGACCTGTACCCTCCAATGGTTTTCCAGTCTGACACCAGTATCTTTGCCACACTCCTCTCCTACTCAGCTTATTCTTTTTTTTTTTTTTTGCAGTGGCCATGGACTAATTACAGTCCAGAGTCACAGGTACAAGTTTTACTCAGTAACAGAGTATAATTTGGTATCAGAATTAGTAGGCTACACATTGACTTTCATATTAAAGAACCATGTAGGCACATTTGCTCTTCTTCAGGGAAGGCCTGTTTTCCCTGTCCCCTATCAGACATTTTTCCTTCTAAAGATAGGCTCATTTCTTAGTTCCATCTTTATATGGTCCTCTCAACTACTTTTGAATATCCTCTTCTTGATCTTGCCTGCCTGTCCCACTTTCTTGGCTGAAAAGCCCTTTCTGGACCTGACACCATTGGCTCTGTCACTCTGTCCCTTCTGCCCTGGTCATTGTCTCCATTGGTGCAGCTCTTGACCCATGAATAGTACAGTTCATTTTGCAGGAGCAGCAGTAGACCCATCCCTATGTGGTAGAGGTTCAAGATGGTCCATGATTTGCTCAGCAACATCTCACAAAACTCAAAAGTCATCAAGTAAATAAATCGCTCTTCAAGATGTGGAAGCTGGTGAGTTCCAGATCTATATAAAGGTCAGGAATCAGTCTGTAGGTTTTTCCTCATTGATTTGTTTATAAATGCTGATGAACCAGATCATCAGGTCAGACCACAGTCCACTGCCTCACAAAGAGAAGTTGTTGAATCTCGTCAGCTAATAGGTTGCAGGGGCTGAGGAACCCAAATTGGAAGGTCAGACAGCAAGCTAATGGCTCATAGAGTGGAGGAAGCTCTCAAGTCAGGTCACACAGGCAGCTCATAGTTGCCATTCAAGGAAATGCCACATTAATTTTTTGGAAGCTGCAAATCCCTAATCCATGGGTTCATTCTGAACTGTGTGGCTGCAGGGGCTAATAAACCCAAATCAACAGCTCAGATGACAGGATAATGCCTCACTGTCTCCTCTCAAACCATGCCTGCAGGCAGTTCTCTCTCTCCCTCTTAATATGTTGGCTTCTTGGGCCAACCCAGCATCTTCCCTGCCTAGGCAAGATTAGGAAGGCTCCAGAGATCCACCCAGCAGAATTAGGCTGGGGGCGCCTTGGAGAGCATGTGGTGAAAGATGGCAAGTTCAAGAGGACCTTGCAATTAAAGTTAAGATAATTCACTCCAAAGGTGGCTGAGGAGAATTTGTCCTAAGGTTGTCAAGAGGAGCTTGTCCTAAGGTGGCCTTTAAGAGCTTAGAAAGTTGTTCTGCACTCAGTAAGGGAGATAATGTCTATGAACATTCTGATCTTGGTTCTGACTTATAGCTTCTTGTTCCTGATCCCGAGTTGTACCTTGTTCATTAATAGACCACTTTGATCTATTGAGTGTTGTGTGACCACAGCAACAGATTATCAAACCCAGAAGTGAGACAGAGTGGTGTGGAAGGATTGACTTGTTTTAGAGTTGACAAAAAGTGTTGGAGAGTTGAGGTATGTTTGACCTCCCCCATCTGCACTGTTCCCAGTACTTATTGCCACTGAAGGTACCGAGCCTCTAATAATGGTGATGCTGGTAGAAACCCTAATGCCATTTGATAACAAATAGGTCTTTATCTACCTTGTGTGATTATAAAGCTGAGCTATTTCTAGAACATTCAGATAATGTCACTGGAACTCAAAATTCTAATGTTAAGAGTGGGTGCATTATTTTCAGGCACTGGGGTCCCCAACACTCCAAAAGTGATCCTCAGGAGTGACATTGCAATTGTGAAAATATTAAAAGACAGAGAGCAGACAGCTGGACACAGGGGCTCTCTTCCCATGTCAGGCCTGAGAGAGTGAATATATTTTCCAGTGGGTATATATAATGGAGCTTACAGGTCTTTCCATAAGGCGTTCGTGTCATGCAGTTAGCATGTACATAGTTAATGGGTCATATCATAAGCGGGTAAAATTCTAAACAAGCAAGATGCTGAGTTACCATCTTGACCTAGTGTTAGTTGACTTCAAACCGGCCCTGTGCCCTCCCCAGGTGTTTGCTACATTTATGTTGGGCTGGCTCTAGAACCTGATTGCTCAGATATACAGATAACCTTCAGGCATAGTGAAGTAGCCAGGTACAGAAATGATTCCTCTACTATGGGAGCTCCTTTAAGCCTGCTCCTTAATGTGGAGCTAGCTATTGTGGGGGCACAGTATTTGACCTGGAGAATGTATTTGAAAACATTTATTTCTCAGAACACTGGAGATCTTTCTAAAATTAGGGCTAGTTTTCTCGGCTGATGGTCGTGAATGTAGAAATAAGGTAAAATATTTTGTACCAAGTCCTCAGTTAATGACACATTATGGAATGAACTACCACAATAGTTTTTATTATTGTTTTGCTTTTTTTACTGTAAGATATATATTTTTTTAAATCTTCAAATGGAAAATACTTCATTAAGTAGACCCCTCTTACTACAGGAACCACTGACATTCAACGATGTGGCTGTAAAGTTCACCCGGAAGGAATGGCAGCTCCTGAACTCTGCTCAGAAAACCCTATATCAGGATGTGATGTTGGAGAACTATCGCAACCTGGTTTCCATTGGTGAGGAGAATTCTCAAGTCATTGACCTCGTCACTGGCTTTTCCTGTCTTATATGTTAAAAACTTTGCGGTGTTTGTGGTATTCTCAAAGAGGTAGATTCTCATTGCATTTTCTCATCCTAGGTTAGTGGGTTAGGTCTTCTACCCTTGAAAGAATGCTATTTACTTTGTTCCTTTGAACATTATTTTTCTAGAAATACAAAACTGCAGTCTTTACAAACTTTACGTTAATTTTGGTGTGTCCAAGATTCTGTAATTTCCCTTAAACAGGTTATCTAATTGTCACCCCAGAAGCTTTCTCTCAATTGGAACAAGAGAACTGTGTTTGGTATTAGAAGCAAGCTATAGTGGAATTTTCTCAGATGCATGGTCAAAACACCTTAAGGGGAATTGGCTGGGGTAGTTGATTGAACAGGGAGAAGGCCTCATATCTATGAAAGGTGTCAGAAAATGCATAAAAGTGTGTGCTACTTTGTATGTGAGAGTTCACTTGTCCAAGATGTTGAGGGAAGTACACCTGTAGCTCTTATGAGATTAGATTTCCATTTTCTTGTTTTACACTAAGTGTGTTTGCTTCCATAATTTTCTTTAACATTCTGAAATTTTCCCTTCTTTTATGTTTCCACTTTACTATGAAAATCTGTCTTGCACGCTTCTCTCCAAACAGAGAACTCTGAATTAGTAACTGTCCTCTGAATACAGCACATTCCTCCCCTACTGAGTAAGAATGGATATCCATTTGCAGTATGCAGCACCATCTTGCATCTTGAGCTCCCACCATAAACGGGTCTCCTTTGTGCTTCCTTAGCTTCCCCCCTTGGAGTTTCTCTAAAGATTTGGTGTCCATATTCTCATTTGGTGTTCTGTTCCTTTAAAGTTTTCTTCATGCAGGTGATGTCAGTTCTTTCTGTTTTCTTAGAGAGATGGTCAATTTGCCTTCTCTGTTGGAATTCTTTAACAGACATATTTCCCCATATTTTACTCCTTTTGGTGAAATATATTTATGACTTCTGTTGTTTCCAGGTATCTAAAATCATCTTCCTAGCAAGAAAATTATCAGCTTAAAGTATACTTTAGCACTGTACCTTACATTTTTTTCTACCTGTAAGATTTTTTTAAGTTGTCTGTTCCTCCAATAATTTTTGTAAGTGGAAAGGGCATGTTTTTTTTTTAATTAAGCAATGTCTGCTATATATTTCTTACTATGTAGTGTCCCTTCCTTAGGCCCACCCCTTCTTAACAGGTCCAATACACGAAAGATGACTGTTGCTGCTTCTAAAGAACATTTTTGCAGTATATTCCAATAGGTTTTATTGCTGTTATTCAAACAATGCATAGTACATTCAATATTGCTCTCTTTTCTTTTCTGTCTCTTGAGTAGCCTTTTGGTTTCCATGTGTAAGTTGCCTTTCATGTCATCCCACATCTCATCTGGTCTCTGTCATTAGTCTTCAGTCAGACTTTTATTCCTCATGTTTATTCTTTACATAGTCTCTAAGCTGTGCTCTAGCTACTTTGGCTAGCTTCTACTTGGATTTGAGCAATTTATGATCTGTTCCACAGTTAACCCCTGGGCGTGTTTTGACTTATAAGCTTCTCCACCATTTCTTTCTGTAGATGTGGTTGATTTGATTTTCATTTGTTCCATTCCGGAAAATCCATATGTGTAGTTTCCATTTCTGGTGTTTAATAAGGAATTTGCTATGAATTCATCATTAGTCTCAAAATGTTATCAGTGAACCTGTGTGTCATTTCTGTTACTAAGGTCACATTTTCCAACTACTGCTACTTTCCCCAAATTTTACACTTATCAGTGTGTATGATTGTTTGGTTGATCAATGTCAGGCTGAAAAATTCATGTGAAAATTTCAATATATATTTTTAAATATTTTATTGGGAGCTCTTATAGATATCATAACTTCCCATAGTTCAATTACATGGAGCAGTCCTGTACAATAGCTACCACAGTTTGAAAACTTTTTCTTCTTTAATTCCTTGATATCAGCTCTCCTTTATCCCTTCTCCCCTCAATTTCATTATTGTGGTGGTAAACAGAACCTGGATGAAAGTGTGAGCAGCAGCCTTATATCTGTACTCCTGACCACAGGGCTTGGAAGACCAGTTCTAGTGTTGGAAGAAAACCCCCACAAGTCCCAAAGCTAGAACTGCTAATGAGCAATCTCCAGACAGAGATTTCCCCCCAACTGCCCTCCAGGAAGATGTTAGTATACAGCTGCTACAGGTGCCTGACTTCTTGCTTCTCAGCTGAAAGATGCCTAGCTTTGAAAGCAATCAGGTTCCCTTTGTTGCTGTCACTTAAGGAATCAATTATCTCTTTCTCTCTTAAATGCCCACTGGATGGGTCCTAAAGGACTGGTGTGTAATTGAAGGGCAGAAATAAAAAGGCTTTGCATTCTTTCACCAATTTATATAATCTCAGGGCATGCAGCTCCCCCGCCTCCCACACAAACACAGGCAGACACCTAGCTACCTAACAAGGTAGGCAGGATCTTTAGCATCGGGATCCCTGAAATAATTGGATGAGCAACTTAAGACCAGTGCTGAGGGTAGGTGGAGTGGAGTAATTGTCTCCTGAGCGGGGAGAACAATAACAACAACATGTCTGCTCTTGTCGTTAAAGCTGCTGGCAGATAGTAATTAGCCATGCGCTTGTATGAGATATCATTAAGGTGGCACTACAATGAAAGGATAGTGTGGCGATGATATTTAACTAAGAGTATGTGACTGGGACTCTTCTCCAACTTTGTGAATGCTTCTATGTTTGCTTTAATTGGTGCACAAAACTGAATAACACTTGTACTAACTGGTCTTGCTTGCAGGCATATGAATATTAGCCTACCACTGACAAAATTATACATCAGGGAAGATATTGCAGTGTGCTTTTGGATAATGAATATGATGCCAATCTTCTTGAATTTGTCGATCTCAGCCTTATAAACCACTTGATTATCTAATTAAAAATAGCCAGTACCAGTCTATTAAAGTTGAATAATGCATACACTATCAATTTTTACCATTCCATTTTGTTTTGACAACTTGCAATTTTTCATGACAATATTGCATGTATGCCATTTTCCATTTACTAGAGGATATTAGCAGCTATTTTTTCTCATTTTCAGTCATGCCATGTCAAGCACTGAAGGTCCCCAAAGCTTTTCCTCCATCTACATCATTATGGTTGACTGTACTTTGAGGATTTAGTACTTGTTCAGTGTTATTTCATTGCCATTAAACCTGAGGGGTTCATGTTCCAGAAGTCGATCACCAGATCTTCCTCCCAGTCCCTATTTCTGGAGAATCCACTAAGACCTGTGCACCATGGGTGGTCCTGCTTGTATTTGAAACACTGGGTGGCAGTGCTTCTGGCATCACAGCAACCTGCACGCCACCACAGGACAGCACTGTAAGAGGAGTGCTGTGAGCTAAAATACAGGCTCCACAAACATAAGGAATGTGTTTCTGTACCATAATCCCTTTCATATATACCTGTAAAAATGGTTTTCTCCCAAGTAGAATATTCGCCATGTTTCGCATTCCCAACTTTATCTAGCACTTAGTTGTCTTTCAGTAAAGATTGATTAAATGAATACATTTAACCTCTACCAAATGGAATTAGCAAGTCATATCACTCCGGTGGTCTATTGGTCTCATGTCTTCCTTCTGTTATGTTTGTTGTATGTATTCATGTACCTCTTTAAGCAAATATCAAACCTGTGTCCATTTATCACTTTCATATCCAACCTGATTTCTATAGTAACTATTTTTACCATTTGAATTGTTTACATGATTGTATTTCGTCCAATGGGCAATAAACATTAAGCATAGTGTTTTATTTATAGTCATAAAAGAGGGTTGTCACTAAAGATCTACTTTATATCAATGTGTATTTTATGGGGTCCATTGAAAACCAAGATATTTAAAAGAGTCAATGTTGTGTTCTTTTATAGAAATCCAGAAAGATGATGATCATTTGCTTGAGCACTTGCAATGTGAAAGATGCATTGACAGAATGGAATGGTGCTACAAATGTAATACATATTCTCAGCATAAAAATAATTTTCCTCCAAAGGAAACTTATGAGATGTTTGGATTACATGAAAAAAATGTAAAATCAGATTTAATCATTCTGGAATTAAATCAGAACAGAAGCAACAAAATACAGAAGATGAGAAAACTTTTCTCCACAGTGAACAAGAGCAATTTAATACTGAAATGAAATTCCCTGAGTGTGAACCACCCAGGTTCATGAAGTCACAGTGCATTCAGCATCATGAGTCTGATGAAATTGAGAAACTACACACAGGCGATAAATGTGGAACAACCTTCATTGAAGACTCTGTGTTCTATGAACACCAGATTATTGGTATACTAGATAAGACCTACGAATGCAGTCAGTGTGGGCAAATATTCAAGAAAATGTTCAAACTCAATGAACATTATCAAAAAAGTCATGAAGGACAAAAGCTAGGAAAATGCTTGCAATGTGGGAAAAATTTTCACAGTGTATCATACCTCAAGGGACATCAGGAACCTCATGTGGCAGGAATGTCCTATGTATGCAGTGAATGTGGGAAAGGCTTCACTAGGAAGAGTGATCTCACTGCTCATCAGTAAACTCATACTGGAGAGAAACCCCACATATGTGGTGAATATGGAAAAGCCTTTATCAGGAAGACTCTTCTCACTGTTCATCAGCGAACTCATACTGGAGAGAAACCCCATGTATGTGGTGAATATGGCAAAGGCTTTAGCCAGAAGAGTAAATTTACTGTTTATCAGCGAACTCATACTGGTGAGAAATCCTATGTATGTGGTCAATGTGGAAAAACCTTTCTCACGAAGAATGTTCTCACCGTTCATCAGTGAACCCATACTGGAGAGAAACCCCATGTATGTGGTGAATGTGGAAAAGCCTTTATTCGGAAGCATGCTCTCACTGTTCATCAGCGAACTCATACTGGAGAGAAACCCCATGTGTGTAGTCAATGTGGAAAAGCTTTTATCAGAAAGAGTAAAGTTACTGTTCATCAGCGAACTCATACTGGAGAAAACCCCCATGTATGTGGTGAATGTGGAAAAGGCTTTATCCAGAAGACTGCTCTCACTATTAATCAGCAAACTCATAGTGGAGAGAAACCACATAAATGTAGTGAATGTGGCAAAAGCTTCATTCGTAAAGGAAATCTCAAAACTCATATAAAAATTCACAGGAGTAAAACCCTATATATGTGGCAAAGGCTTTATCCAGAAGATTTCTCTCACTGTTCATCAGCTAATTCACACTCGGGAGAAACCCCATGTATGTCATGAATGTGGAAAAGCCTTTATCTGGATGGCTTCTCTTACTGTTCATCAGTGAACTCATACTGGAGAGAAACCCCATATATGTGATGAATGTGGAAAAGCTTTCAGCCAGACACAATGCCTTACAGCACATCAGAGATTTGACAAAAGGAAAAAAGCCCTTTGCATGAATTAAATGTGGAACATCTTATATGTGGACATCAGATCTCGTTAATCATGAGAAATTTTCAACAAGAAAAACTTTCATTGGAGTTAGTGTAACAAAGCTTTCAAAACAAAGGAAGAGGTGCTGGAGTTTGGCCTGGGCCAAGTGTGTGAACGGACAGTTGTGACTTACCATATGGGTACCCGTGTTCTGTGTTGCTGTCCCTCTACTGACATGGCCCACCATCTTGGCGACAGATGACCTTCCAGACTTCCACAGAGTGCATGTTCTTCCTCAGATGCATGAAGGTTCCCTAGACTATACACGGTAGTCCCTGGAGAAGTGCTGACAAGGTGGGGAAACCACAGCTTCTGAGAGGAAAGCCTCACTGCCTTCATTCCCTTGTCTCTGCTGAAACTGAGTTTGTGTCTGGGCTCACACTGAGTTCCCATCACTGTGTAACTTGCACAGTAATACATGGCCGTGACGTCAGGATTCACAGAGCTCAGTTTTAAATTAACCTGGTTCTGGGATGTATCCCTGGTGATGCTGACTCAGTACTGGAGAGCTAGATTATAGTTTGTGCCCCCCATTCTCCCATATTATCCCAATCCACTCCAGATCCTTTCCTGGAGCCCGGTGGACCCAGGTCACATGATAGCTGGTTAAAGACAATCTAGAGACCGCACAAGTGAGAGATAGGGTCTGTGAGGGCCTCACTAGTCCAGGGCCTGACTCTTGTACCTGCACCTGGGCCTATACAGCTGGGGATAGAGAGAAACCCAGTGAGTCATGTGCCCCGATTCTTCACTCCCAGACTTCATGTCTGACTCCCTGAACCACTCACCACCCTGAGTTGCCAGAAAGAGGAAAACCCACACATGCTTCATGTTCATGTGGATAAGATTCGTGACACCCAGAAAATGCTCTCCAGGTGAGAAGGATTATGAATTTAAGTCCTTGCATGTTGTGGTTTTATTTGGGTTCTTGTCAGGCATTTGCGTGTGGGAGGTGCATGGTATGTAAAGGTGGAAAGGGCTGAATGGGGCCCCTGCCTCTGGGACTCACACTAGAAAAGTGATGCTGGTGGAGTCCTTGAGAGAACACAGCCCTCTCTTTGAGGTCTTCACTCTACCAATCATGCGGACATCTGTGCAGATTTTAAGTTTAATGTAGCTTTACATCTATTACCATCAGAAGTACACAGATGATCTGGTGAAATTAAAGATAATCTCTATGCTTACCATGCAATGGAATCAAGACTAGGCCTACCTGAATCTTTTCATTCCTTTGACCACGTAGGGAAACAAGTATATGTCTCCCTAAAACTCCTTTCCCCTATAACATTTCAGAATATTTGGGAAAGGATAAAATATACTGCGTTATAGTCCATGTTTAATATTGGAAAAAAAGTGTTTCCTACCAACAAGGTTATTTGTGGGGAAACAGGAACCCACAGAAGTCTTAAGAAGGTCATATTTCTTCCCATGGATTAGTACCCTCTGTGGGTGATGGGTATTCTGAGCCCCCTGCTGACAGCAACCCATCACATACAGGAGAGGTGTTTCCTGGGCTTACACAGTCTTCCAACTTCTGTGGGGCACACAGTAACATTTTCTCTGGTCATAAGCATTCAGATTGTTGGTCAGGAGTGTTACCTGGAGTTGTCTCTGCAGATTTCCAAACACGGGCACTGGAGCTACCATAGTGGTCAGCACAGCAGCTCTAACTGCAGTCTGTATCCAGGCTCCTGTGGGGCCTAAGCACCCCTGCAAGTCAACTTTCTCCCAGAGGTTATTTTTACCTCTGGTCCCTCAGTGGGAAAAGCTTTAGAGGTAGAGAGTGCTACAAGTTGCAAACACTGTGAGCTGGATACAGTGAAAGGAAGTATGATCTACAGACATAGCTCTTTATACAGATTTTGATATTGAGATGTACGCCACAAAAAATACTGGTAAAGAAAATCTGGCTCAAAGACAAAGATATTCTACAGGATTTAGGCTGCCTTCTTTACAGAGGAACGGGGAAGTATTTAAATCAGGCTTCTATTCAAAATAATTGAAACTGGAACGTTTTAGTTAATTATTTGATGTTAAGGGGAAAGTTTCTAGTCAGAATTATTTTGGGGGTGGTTTTCTGTTATGTTTGATGGGAAGTTTTGCAGATGTTTTTAATTGTTGAAAACAATACTCTAATGCCACTGAACTACACCTGAGAAGAATGTTGCAAATAGTATTTTGTTGCATGTTTCATGAGAAAAATATGTTCCAATACATGACAGAAAGTTTTGCACACATAGCTGCAAACGGACAGAAATTCTTGCCAGTACAATATCTCAAAAACTTTAAAATATTGAACAGGAAAGGGATTGTGATATAAACCAATAACTGAATTTACAATAAAACATTTCATAATGAAATAGTTTATGTTTATTATTTTATTTGATTATTTGTTTTTTGCCCAAACCATCTTATAGTTAGCTGTGGTCGTCATATAATCATTTGTCAATTTCAAAGGATTAAGAGTGAAGGGGTGGAGTCTAGCCAGTTAATCAGATCATAGCCAATGTGGCCTCTGTGTTGGAGTGGCCTCCTGAGGATTCTGGGAACTCCTTCATTCCTCCTTGAATGTAGGAGTCTGTCTCTCTCTGTCTCTTTCTGTTGACTTCCTGGGAGACATTGCAGCTGACAAGACATGTGGAACTATGTGAGTGCTCTCAGCTGGAGAAATCACGTGGACCCATGCGAGCGCTGAGATGCTTACAATGCCACCAGATCCAGAAGACTTCCCACCCACTGGCCTGTGCTCTTGCTGCATTTGGCATCATTGCATGTGTTTTGTGAGTCTGAAGAAGACTTTAAAAATAGGTATCGGACATATGGTCTAAGATTGGACTTAAGGAATTGATCTGGACTGGGCTGGGATGTTTTCTTGATATTTGAGTTCTCTTGTACATAAAGCTATTTCTCAAGGACGTGAGTGTCTATGAATTTGTTTCTCTAGTCTACACATAGTAACATAGATATCATATCATCCCACCGTTCCATCACATCAAGCAGGAGGAAAACATCTTTCTTGAACTTTTTAATATCGGCTCCCTTTTACCCCACCCATTGCCCCACTGTATCTCCAAGAAATCCTTGTTTGTCTTGCTGCCTCTATACATTTATCAATTCTGGGTTCGTATACTGTTAAACAGAAAGACACATAACAAAACTCAAGAGAATTACCCCCAATTGCAAAATACATCTGAGGTGAACCCAAAAGGAATTGCAAGTTGAGGAAGAAGGCAGTCCAAGTGTACTCTTCTGTCCTTCCCTGGAGTCCAGGACTGAACCAGTTGTGTTTTGGATCAATTATGTCAGTCTGGCTCCTGGGATGTGGTCACCTTGCTGGATCACTGCCTTTCCAGGGGCTTCTGTGTTCAAACATACTCTTTAGGTCTGGTGTCCTACAGCCTGCCCCTTCTACCTTTGGTTGAACACATGCTAACATTCCCCAAACTGATTGTTAAATATATTACAAGGAATACAAACGACGACGACAAAACTAACTCCCTGCCTTCCAGTAGATTCTCCCTCATAGCACAGCCCTATTTTGTCATCTTTGCTGGTGAGGAGGGAACACTGTTCTTTTAGCAGCTCAAACGAAGGATGCTTACAAAACAACATCCCTGCACTGGTCGCAAAGTGAGACTGCTGGCTGGGGGTAGTGAGACCCATTACTGATGAGCCAGCTCCATCTCTTCTCTGTGTGTGCAAAGTACTGTTGCATGCTGTATTTGTTGGTAAACTGTGCTTTTGCTGGGGACCGCAGACAATGGTTTAACAGATTCATGCTGTTAAGTTGACCTTACATTACAATAGAGGGGGATACTATTGGAAGGAAGAATAAGGCTATTTTTGTACATCTACCTTTAAATTGAAGCAAAGCAAGTGAAAAAATATATTTAAAAGGAAAGCTAAGTGTTGGATCGGCCCTGTGAACAGCTCACTGCTGTGGGATTGCCAAATTTGCAGGTAGGTAGCTGGGTTGGGGCCTGGGATATAATACCAGGTGTCCTTTAAATTGGTTTATCCACAGAGAGCACAGCTGTGCTCTCAATCATGCCGTCGGAGTTCACAGCACCTTCCTGTGCTTTGCTTCCCTTGCAGGTGCTGTGGCAACTCCCGGCCGAACTGTTGATACTTCAGGATCATCCCACAGAAGCCTGCAGAGACAACTGGAGGCTTGATGGTGAACCACAAGGTCTGCAGAGGGAGGAGAGCTCCCACTGGTGATAATCCCTAGCTATGCCCAGCTCCTTCCTGCAGATGATTAGATCAGGCCACGTGGAGAGAGTCTCAGCACTGGGGAAACAGGAGTGCTTGGAATCTGCCAGGTGCAGGGCTAGGTGTCGGTGGAGGTGTTTCTATATTGCTTTGAGAAAGGAATCACAAAATGCCTCACCGTGCTAGTAGAAATAGGACCTGGTATTTCCAGGTTTCCGGCACTTGTCCTGCACAGGCCAGGTACCTTTCAGAACTGGTGCCCAGACTGTAGCCTGATCCACTTCTGAATGTACACTCCTCCCTGGGCCATTCATTGTAATAGAAAATTGACACCCCAGGACCACGCATAAACAGCGGATAATTCTGAGCTGTTTAGGAAACCACTGTTATAAGCACAATAAAAGTGCACTCTTCTAAAAATAATTCACAGGGTACATAAGGGACTGTAGTGGATTGGTTATACTCCTCCCTTGCCCCAAACCACAATAACCTCTGGAAATACAGACTGGTATCTCTCATGAATATAGATGCCAAAATCCTCAACAAAGCCCTGGTCAATAGAATCCAACAGCATATAAATTTATTTTAAAAGACCAATATTCTCAGGTCAATGAATCAGGACAGAAAACCCAACAATAAAAACATCCACATACAATTGATTTTTACATTGGCCCAAAAGACATTAAATGGGAAGCAGGTGCCCTCCTCAATAAATGGTGCTGGAAAATCTGGATAACCACCTGCAGAAGAATGAAATGAAATATCTCATTCTATGTACTAAAATAACTCCAGGTGGATTAAACACCTACATGTAAAATCCAGAGCTAGCAGGATCATTAGTCCAGGGAATACATGGGTTGGCAGAATTAACAAAAGAAACATACTCCATAGAAGGTAACATAGATGAATGGGACCTATGAAAAAGAAAACACTTGTGTAAATCAATAGAGTTTATTTAATAAAAGAGTAAAAAGAGAGCCCACAGACTGGAAAAGGATATTTAGTAATGACACATCATATAAAAGACTAATGATTAAGATCCACAGAATTTTACAAGGTTATAGCAAGAAAAACACTTTTGATAAGATGTGCTAAAGACCTGAACAAACAATTCATACAAGATGATAGATAAATGGCTAATAAACACATGTGGAAATGTTCTAGGTCTGTAGTCATTCAGGAATTGGAAATCAAAACAACAATGTGATACCAACTAAAGCCCAGTAATGTATCCCAATTTAAAAACAAAACATAACAGAACAATAAAGGGTGGACAGGGTCTGGTGGGATAAGGACTTTTGTACAACTGCTAGTAGTCATGTAAATATGTACAGCCACTATAGAAGGAGATATGGCGATACCTAAAACATATGGAAATTGAACTACCATCTGACTCACCAATACCATTACTGGGCATATACCCCAAAGAAATAAGAAAGAGATGACGAACAGACATGTGTTCCCCCATGATCATTGCAGCACAGTTCACAATAGCACGAAGCTGGAAACAGCCTAAATTCCCATCAAGAGAAAAGTGGATACATTAAAAAACAACTCTGATGTAAACACACAAATAATATGAATCCCTAAAAAGCAGCATTGAAACACTTCAAGTCGTGGAAGGATCTGGAAGACATGCTTAGTGAAGTTAGTCAAGCACAAAAGGACAAATGCTATTTAAGTTCACTCCACTTGGAAAAAGTCGCAGAAAGGGCACAAGCTCAAGTTTGCACGTCATCAGGCCCTCTGGCTAGGAGCTAGATCGCCTGGGAAAGAGCTGGACCAGTGCCATGAACCACAAATCCTCTGGTCAAGGTAAGTATAGTGGAGGCCAATTGGCCAGAGGACACTTCCTGATCTCCTGATAGCTGGGATCCATTGGTGGGGGAAAGGGGGCAGGATGCTGAGTAGTAGCAATATGGATCTGGGGTGAGGTCCCCTGGAGAGGGTGGTGGCCCTCTCAAAGGGGTGAGGCTTAGTGATGGTAGGGCGTGGGCAGCACTGAAGAGGGGAGATGGAACAGTCAATTTTGGGTGAACGTAAGTGCGTGTCTGCTCGGGTGTGGGAAAGGAGAGCTGACAGCCAAGTGGAGTAAGGAGAGACTGCAGGTGCTCTTCGGATCAACAGGTAGGGAGGGTATTTCATGACTTGCACTCGGAGAGCAGAGCTGACTTAGGACTCTGGGGTTACCTGGGAAGCCAGGTCAGATGTCACAGAACAGTGGGAAACTGAATCCTGACTCTCAGAGTACAAGTCATGCTGCAGAGCTGCTTCTGTGGGATCCCCAAATGGGAACTCCACTGGGGGAACTGGATTCTACCCCAGACTCACTGTAACCTGAGGAATTAAGCTGGAAAACACATGGTGTCTGGGGTTGAAGAAAATAGCTGTACCAAGAGCTGTCTACTATTGGTTGTCTAACAAACAAGTCTTGGTACAGCAAGTGTGCTGTGTTAAGACGTATTATCCTGGCAACTGTGTGGCTGTTCTGTTGCAGTCTGCTTATACTCATCTACATTAGGCTGTTTCTCACAGGTGTGCCGCCATTGGAGCTCACCGTCTTGAAGCAGTGTAATTTGTTTGGTTATTTTTCAGAAAATGAAACCTAGGGATGTTGTGCCCACAGGGAAAGAAAGCATAACAAGGTTTTAGGGTGCTTGAAGGGTGGAGGAGAAAAAAGGGAGATGATTTCAAGAAGTCTAGGAAGGAACCCTATCATTTGGAAAACATGTATGAGTATGCAAGAAATTGCACAATTCGTTTGGACAGAATTGAACTATGGAACAATATGACCTATACAGTGGTTGCCAAGTTAAATAATTTTAATTTTATCAAATAAAAGGTAATAAAGTAATAGATCAAGGAATGGGTTTGGGGCTTGCACTAAATCCTATCCCCAATTTAAGGACTATCAGTTCGAGCCCACAGGACGATGGCAACGTAGTGACACATGCCAGGGGGACTCTGCAGAATCCAGCCCAGGAGAGTTGCTTAGAGGGAAATTCAACGCTGCTGGATTGCAGGAGGTGCATCATAAAGATAAGTAGGCGCATATCCACTGGGTTTTGAAGGGCTGTGGGTTTTGGCTTACATCACTGGAAGCCGCCGGGGGCTTGACCTTAGCCCAGCCGCTGTAACTGCTGGAGCCGGGACCATTTGGAGCCCAGCCAATGTATCTGCCGGAGCCGGGGCCATTTGGAGCCTGTAGCAGGGCTTGGTCTAAACACAGCCACAGTTTTCCCCTGCCTGCCTCAGGGCAGGGACAGGACCCTGGCAGCTCCACCAGCAGGGATCAGGGTTCAGCTACATTGTTGCTTCTGTTTATATCTCTGCTCTCTATTCCAACACAGCCGTGGAGGGCTGCACAGGAGCTTTTTCATGTCATGGCCACAGCTTGCGGTGCCTACGTGGTCTGAGCAGGGACTAAACCCAACACCCCACAGCCCAACAGGCAGGGATCAGGGTTCAGCTACACTGCTGCATCTGTTAACATCTCTGCTCTGTGTCCCCCCACTTCTTTGGGGGCTGCTCAGCAGCTTTCTTGCGACTCTTGGGGCTCAGCTGTGGATAGCAGCTGGGGCTTGGGGCAGGGAGTAAGCCCTTGCAGCTCCACAGGCAGGGAGTGGGACTCAGCTACATAGTTGCTTTTGCTTCCCTCACTTCCCTATACCCCTGCAGAGTCTAGTCTAACATTTTAATTTTTCTCCCCCTGCTCTTTATTCCTACCCTGCTCTCTCATGCTCCATTGCAGACATATGGGGCACTCCCATTGCCCTAGGGCATTTGCGCCTTGGCCACACCCAGCTAGGTGAGCTCCACCCTGCTTAGATAGCCAAAGGCTAGGGAAAGGCCTGCTTGCTCTCTAGGGGATACTCCTCAGGCTTCTCACCAGGGAGTTCCTGCCTGAGTACCTGGGGACATAAGGCAGCTCAGCCAACACTTTTCAACATTCAAACCAATAACAGGAACATCAGCCCAGCCTGTGCAACACTGGGGCAGGCAGCCGACCTGCCATCTGGGGTACTCCCCTGATAGGGAAGCCACAGGAAGATAAAGTGGTAGGTTAATACCATAGCAAAATCAGCTGTAGGCAGTTCGAAGAAGCATTCCTGTAAGTCTTCCAGAGAGAGACTAGAAAATGGCACCTGGTCCCTCTAAAATAACTCAACGCAAAAAGCCATCACCCCTAACGACTTCAACGAAAAAAACAGGAGAAAAAAAGACAAAGGCAGAAGATGTCCTGAACATAACAACATACATAGAAGAAGCAGACATTGAGATGCCACTCAAAGAAACTCAGAATGCTGCTTGGAGCCATGCAGGATATGAGGGAAACAATACAGAAAAAGGATGAAACGATACAGGAGCTTAGCGAGGAGATAATGAAAAACAATAGCACAATCATGTTCCTTGAAAATTGATTGGAGGAATCAGAGAACCCTATCAGTGTCTTGGAGGACAGCCAAGCAGACTTTAATAAACGTGAACAAAAATCTAACAAGAGCATCAGAGAAGCTGAAGAAAACCTAAGAGCTATGTCTGATGCTATGAAGCAGAACATTAGAATTATTGGCCTACCGGAGGAAGACACAACAAAGAATCATCTGCTACAATAGCGAGAGAATTCTTGGAGGAAAACTTGCCCAGCCTAATGAATGAAAACCAGGCAACCATCCAGGAGGCTGAAAGAACACCAGTATGACAGGACCCCAAGATGAAATCACCAAGGCACATAATAGTTAAACTATCCAACTTTGAGGAAAAGGAGAAAATCATGACAGCAGCCAGGGAAAAACAAGCAGTCACATATAAAGGTTCCCACATAAGGATATGCTCAGACCTATCAGCAGAAACTATGAAAAAAAGGAGAGAGTGGAGTAACATTACTCCAAAAATTGAAGGAAAACAACGCAAATCCAAGAATATCTACCCAGCCAAATTATCGATCAAGATCGATGGAGAAGTAAAAGTCTTCCCAGACAAGGAAAAACTCAAAAATTACATTACAACAAACCCAGCCTTACAAAAGATCCTCGCCGACTCAGTATGGGCAGATGAACAACACTCACCAAGCACAAATAAGAGACCAATACATAGAACAACTTCACCCAGAGCACAACAAGGAGAAAAGAGACCCCAAGATAGCATTGGTTTAAGGATGGAAAGAAGTCAAGAATGATACACACAAAAAACACACACTAATGAGAAAGGAAAGTAGGAAAACTCCCAACACAAAAGGTATAAAATGGCATCACAGAGTCCACAGATGGAGATAATAACCCTGAAATCAGTGGCCTGAACTCAGGCATTAAAAGACTGAGACTAGCAGAATGGCTTAGAAAACACAACCCATCCATTTGCTGCCTACAGGAGACACATCTCAAGGCTACAGACAAAAATAGGCTGAGAATCAAAGGCTGGAGAAGGACCTACCAAGTACACAGCAATACAAAAAAAGCAGGGGTTGCAATCCTAATCTCGGAATAAATTGACCTCAAAGTACAAACCATAAAAAGAGATAAGGAAGGATACTATCTAATGCTCAAGGGAATCATAGACAATGAACCACTAAGCATTGTAAACATATATTCCCTGAATGAGAGACCAGCTGAATATGTCAACCAAACACTCCAAAAGATTAAGAAAAAATCACAGACCCGACAATTATAGTGGGTGACTTCAACACACCACTCTGAGAAAGATAGATCACAGGGAAAGAAACTCAACTATGATGCACATACCGGCTTGGGAGGAACTGGAGGAAATCATGCTAAGTGAAGTAAGTCAGGTACAAAAGGAAAAGTAAAACATGATCCTGCTGAGGCAAATATTAAAAAAAATGCTAATGTGGCATAGGGGAAAAAGTTACTATATACTAACATTTTTGGGTTGAAGACTGTGTAGTATGGCAGAGACCAGATCAAAACCAGGGATGCACATAGTAGACAACTGGGGAGGAGGTGGGGAAAGAAAAATAAAAGGATGAATATAAGGAAGAAAAGGTGAGCTGGGGCATGGGGCACTAACCCACCCAAGGGGAGGGTATTGTTTATATCTCCACAGGGAAAGTGGGACCAGACTTCCACCCAGTGCCGCGAGGTGTGAATGCAGCATTCCGGAGTGGAGTAGGGAACCAGTGGAGAGGTCTGGGAGGCTGGCCCCAACACCAAAAATTAAGTGGATTCCTGCCCCTCCCCCAAGAAGAATTTGTTTCAAAGGACGACATTGATTCTACAGCTCGGGCAGAAGGATATATCGGATCAGAGCACACGGGCGCAGATGAAGGGGAGGAGGAGAGAGTGGAGCACAGACTTGCCCACCAGGCCGTGAGGATGATGTTCCTGATTAGAGCAGCCAGTCCACAGAGAGGACAACATGGCCCCCACTATAAGACATGATACCCCTCAGTGACCAATGGCGCTACCGGAGAAAGCATCAGAGACACAGTGTGCAGATTGCACCTGACCTGATCCGACCACACTGAGGCAAATCACTGGGAGAGTTCAGCGGAACAGCAAGGGAATGGAGTGGCAAGGTCCCCAGGGAATGCTGAAAGTGGATTTGGGGCCAGGGCGTGGTGCCCATACAGACTGGACTGGAAAACACTCCTAAAGGCCAACAAACGAACCTTGAACTAACTACAAGCTTTTCTATCTTGATGTGTTTTGTTTTGTTCTTTGTCAGTGGTTTGTTGTTGTTTTGTTGTCTGGCTGTATACTGTTGCTTTGTTTTCCTCTGTCTTATTTTTGTGCATGTTATTATCTCCACAGGTTTGTCTACATGAGACAGGCTGGATGAACTATCTGGAGGAAAAACAAAGGGACCGACAGTTCTGGGGGTACCTGGGATAGGGGGAGATTGGGCGTAAAGAAGTGGTGTTAACAAACCCAGGGACAAGGGAGCAACATGGGATCCAAATTGGTGGCGAGGTGGGGAGTGGCTGGCCTGGTAGGGAATGATAAGGGCAAGGTTACTTAAAGAAGAGGTATAGCTGTAAGCCAGGTGGGGATGGAGCATGATAGTGGGGCAGGAGGAAAGTCAAGGGAAATAGAGGAAAGAACTAGGAGGCAAAGTGCATTTATAGAGGTCTAGACAAAGACATGTACATGCAAATATATATATGAGGATGGGGAAATAGATCTATGTGTCTATATTTATAGGTTTAGTATTAAGGTGGCAGAAGGACCTTGGGCCTCTACTGAAGCACTCCCTCAATACATGAATAGTTTCTTCTATTAAATTGTCATTCTATGATCCTCACCCTCCCGACACAATTGCTGAAGCCAAAGCATTTGAACAAGTAAATATGAAGAAAGTTGATGGTGCCCGGCTATCAAAAGAGATAGCGTCTGGGGTCTTAAAGCCTTGAAGGTGCACAAGTGGCCATCTAGCTCAGAAGCAACAAAGCCCACATGGAAGAGCACATCAGCTTGTGTGATCACGTGGTCCCGAAGGGATCAGTTTTCAGGTATCAAAGAGCAAAAAATCATATCATTGGCTGCACAGCTCCATGATACGATTGTCGAGGACAAACGGGTGCATAAGCAAACGTGGCGAAGGAATCTGATGATGCCCGGCTATCAAAAGTGATAGTGTCTGGGGTCTTAAAGCCTTGAAGGTGAGCAAGCGGCCATCTAGCTCAGAAGCAATAAAGCCCACACGGAAGAAGCACACCAGCTTGTGTGATCACGAGGTGCCAAAGGGATCAGGAATAAGGCATCATCATAAAAAAAAACCCAAAAACTTAACATCGTGAATGAAGGAGGAAGTGTAGAGTGGAGACCCAAAGCCCATTTGTCGGCCACTGGAGATCCCCTCACAGAGGAGTCTAGGGGAGGAGATGAGTCAGTCAGGGTGCGATGTAGCACCAATGAAGTATACAACTTTCCTCCAGTTCCTAAATGCTTCCTCCACCCCACCCCCCAACTATCATGATCTGAAATCTACCTTGATAGAGCAGAGGTTGTACACTGGTGCATATAGGAGCTGGAGGCACAGGGAATCCAGGGTGGATGATACCTTCAGGACCAGGAGTGTGAGGTGCGATACTGGGAGGGTAGAGGGTGAGTGGGCTGGAAAGGGGAAACCGATTACAAGGATCTACATGTGACCTCCTCCCTGAGGGACAGACAACAGAAAAGGGGTGAAGGGAGACGCTGGATAGGGCAAGATATGACAAAATAATAATTTAAAAATTATTAAGGGCTCATGAGGTAGGGGTAGCAGGGAGGGAGGGGAAAAAAGAGGATCTGATGCAAAGGGCTTAAATGGAGAGCAAATGCTTTGAAAATGATGAGGACAAAGAATGTACAGATGTGCTTTATACAATTGATGTATGTATACGTATGAATTGTGATAAGAGTTGTATGAGTAATAAAATGTTAAAAAAAGAAAATAATCTAAGAAGTTGTCCTAAATATAGAAGAGCATGGAAATAATATTTGTGAAAGCCTTATTAATTCCCTGTAGTGTGAAGATGCCTTAATACTGCATGCCATAAGGTAGTCTGACTTGAAAAACGTACTGATGAAGATCAGAGACTGGTGCCTTAACTACAGAATACAGCTCGATGAAAGAAAACCAAAATCCTCACTATAGGACCAATACAAATTACCATGAAAAATGGAGATATCATTGAAGTTGTCAAGGATTTCATTTCACTTGGACCTCAATCAATATACACAGAAGCCATAGACAAGTGATGTGTTTCCCTGGGCATATTTGTTTCCCAGGACCTCTTTAAACATTTAAAAAGCAGTGTCTATTTGAGAACTAATATTTACCAGATCCAAGCTATTTTATTTTTAATTGTCTCATATGCCACTGAAAGTTGAAAAATGAATGAGGCTGTTTAAAAGTAAAATGATGCATTTTAATTATAGTGCTAGTGAAGAACTTGATAGTTTGATGCACTGTCAATTGTAGCTTAGAAGTTGTACAATTATAATGCTTGTCATAAATGGATACTATGAAAATTTCATTTTAAGTATATTAGAAATTTGTTGAGAGATCTGTCCATTAAAGGACATCATGCTTGATAAAGCAAAATATCATTGAAAAAAGGATGAACTTCAACAACATAGAACATCACAGTAACTGCAACTAAGCTCAAACTTGACAACTGTGAGAAGGAAGCAGGACCCATATGTGTTTCATTCTTTTTTTTCTCTAACATTTCTATGAGAGTGACATGATTTAATTTGACTTAAACAGCAAAATGCAATGCCAATGACAAACATTTTGCTTGATGCATAGTTAATTAAATTTTTCCCTTTACATATTGGCACCTGATAAGGATACCATTTAATACCACTTTTATTTTAATAATATGCTGCAAGTCTTTATGGCAGTTATTGATCAACAAGTGTCTAATAAAAGCTGACAATGGTAGCAAAGATGTAAAACTGTAATTGGAGATGGTATCACTCTAAACATGGACAATCCAAGGCCCTACAAGAAAATCATTGCATCCAAATGAAATGTTCAGCAATTTCACAGGCCATAGGTCAATATAGAAAAGTCCATTTGGATTCCGTGTACCAACAGAGAACGCTCTGGAAAGGAATTTAAGAAAATAATACCATTTACAAGAGCCACCTATAAGATAAAATGGAAAAAACCTGGGCAGAAAAACAAACATCTGTACAAAGAAAACCTTAAAAACAGTACTACAGGATACCATAAGACATAAAGTGAAAAATTAGCCATACTCTTTAATAGGGAATTTTACTTTGTGAAAATATCAAACACACCACAAGTGATCTATAATTATAATGCAATTCTGATTCAGATCCCAGCATCTTTCTGAAAAGTTGAAAAAGAAAGGGAAGAGATTCTATACCTAGAAGCTCTGATGGTGTAGTGGATTATACAATGGGCTACTAGCTGCATGGTCCTCAGTTAAAAACTGCCAGCTACTCTTTCGGAGTAAGATGATCCTGAAAAGTTTTATGATCTCAGAAATCCAAAACGGCCAGTTAGCCCTTGTCCAATAGTAGTGGTTCTCAGCCTTTCAAATGCCATGACCCTTTCATACAGTTCCTCATGTTATGTTGTGGAGAACCCACACCATAAAATTATTTTCTTTGCTACTTCATGAATGTAATTTTGCTACTGTTAAGAATTGTAATATAAATATCTGATATGCAGGATGCATTTTCTTTGTTACAAATTGAACATAATGAAAGCATAGTGATTAATCACAAAAACAATATGTAATTATGTATTGTGAAATATTTATTTCTGATTACAAATAAATGAAATTTTGTCTTGAAGCATGGTGTAGCATGGTTAACAGTCTTTAATATAATGATAATAAACTGCATTGCTACATTTTGCGACTGTATGCATAAAAAGCCAGCGTGCGTGCAAATGCTGAGAAACCTTCCTTCTCACCAGATCAGAAGTTCTCAGTCTTTGCAAGAGCACAACGAAGTCTACTTTGGTATTTAGACTTGATAACCAAAAAGCTGGAAAGCCCTGTTTCACAGATATGTTGTTGGAAATGGAAGAAGATGGTCTCAGATAGGTATATGACTGCCAACACTTGATCCAGAATTTTGTAACTGGCATTGTAGCGAAATCAGTTTGTGCTGACTCACTGTTAATGAGTTCAATGAACACTTCTTGAACTGTCTCCGGAGCATCTTCATCTTTGACTGTGAATGGGTGTCTAGCAAGTGCAAATGGAATGTCAGGTAGATTTGGAAAGTACAATGAAATTTTATCTGCAAGCATGTGCAAGTGTTCTTTCATAGGAATGACCATCGTCATTCTTTTGTATGGTTCAATGTCATGTTCCTCAAAAAAAGCAGATACAACATATAAATTTTATTTTCATCCTTTTTTTGTGTGCCAAAGCTAAAGTTTCATTTGGAATGATCAGATCTTTTCAGAAAATCAAGTCATGTTGCATTTGTTCCTCACAGTGATCAATTTAACTCATTCAAGATGGAAAATGTGTCAACCAAGTAAGCTATTTTCTGTAGTTTACTTTGATCGCTGAAAAGTGCTTTGAACTGCGTTGTTGCCTTCTGATTTTAAAATGCTTTGAGTTCATCACAAAGCTCAAAAACACGTTTTAAAACGTTTACTCTTAACAACCATCTTACTTCCGTGTTAAATAGCAGAGCATTATTGTGCTCATCCATCTCGTTCTGCAGTTGCAGTCAACTGTTTAAAGTGCTCGCCTTTACAAAATTGACAGAACTTATGACACTATTCATTATTTCTTGTAACTCTTGTGGAAGCATCTCATTGCTAATATTTGCCGATGAATCATACAGTGAAGTCCGTTGACTTTTAGTGACTCATTCAGTACCAAACGTTGAAATGCAGGTAGGCATCCTAGCATAGCTGGAGCACCATCTGAGTAAACTCCATAAACTTTTCCCAAGAGATCTTATGCTCTTTCAGAAATGAACCTACTGTGTCAAATACATCATCTGCAGTAGTTGTTGTTTCAAGAGGTTTGCAAAAAAGAAACTCTTCTTTAAAGTTGCCATCATTAATATACCTCAGGTAAACCAGTAACTGGGACCAGGTTGCAATGTCTGTAGATTCATCAAACTGGATGCTAAATATTGGAAGTGGAGCAGATTTAATTTCCGGGATGACCTGATAAAGGATATCAGCAAACTTGTCACCTATTCTTCTGCGGACAGTATCATTAGATAAGGAAATTGACTCAATTTCATAACAAGTTTGTGTCCAATCATAACTCAAACAATGACTTTGGTCACTTGCAACAATAAATCCTCAGCAATGGTGTGAGGTTTCATAGCTCTGGCAACTCTGAGTGCCACCAAGTATGAAGCTTCATTGGCTGTTAACGTTTGGTTTGTGGTTTTGCCACCAGTGTCAAGTCTGGCTTTCTTGAGTCCATGAGCTTTGCTTCTAAAATAGTTGGTATAATTGTTGGCAAACCTAACAAAATGGCGTTATAGTTTCTTTGGCTTCATATATTCAGCTGATAGAACTTCACAACAAATAACACATTGTGATTCCTCAATTCCTGCTGTAAATATTGAGATAAATACATACTGTAAAAAATCCTCGCTATATTTTATTTTGTTAACATTCTTCTCTACATGATTCATTGTCATGGCATGGTTTTCTAATGAAAATAATATAAAACAATCGCTTTAATAATACAAAAGGTGATACATGGCACAGTTCAGTCAATAGAGTTCGTTAAAGTTTCCTGTGATTTACCATTCTGTGGTTTTGGTTTGTTTGTGTTTTTTTACATACCTGTTACTCTCACAAGGGAGTAGTATTCATATCAACCATAGCTGAATTTAACAAGACCAATCAGCATCAGGATTAAGTTGCCATGGTACAGATATCCCATATTTTTGCAGTAGTTGATGATTTCACGGTACAGGATTTTACATTTACCCAATAATTATAATTCATGAAGTGTCGTTTTACCTCCAATACTACTGCTTTCAACACAGTAGCTGCTTTTAGCAGAGTAGCTAACTGCTTTCAACAAAGCAACTGATCTCTACAGAGTAGCTGCTCTCTGCACATGTGTTACTGGTCCGCTTAAGCACATTATGGTGCCAACCCTTTCACATACACTTGTATTTGTATGGGGTAGGCGCGATGATGTCATCACACCAGTTACCCATATGTGGGTGTATCTGCACGAGTGCATACCCACCTGGAGATGGATGGAGGAGTGGTGTCTTGATTTCTAAGACCATTGGAAAATGTGTTTACTGATGATCTTAGGTGATCACTGTGAAAGGGTTGTGCTAGTCTGGGCACTTTAGAGAAACAAATCTACAGAAATTCATGTATAAGAGAGAGTTTTATATAAAGGTTAAGTGCACAGCAAGAAAACATCCCAATCCAGTGCTACCCAAGCTCACAAGTCCAAGATTAACCCATATGTCTGACACCAATCCATAAAGTCCTCCTATATCTCACAAAAGACAGGCAATAACACTGACTGAAGGAGGAAAGCCAAATCAGTGAACCTGTAAGCATCTCAGAGCTGGCGGGGGTCTCCACACGGCTGCTCCAGCACCCAGGGCTGCACTGCAGTAGGTCTATGTGGCTTCTCCTTGGGGATGTCTTGCAGGAAGTGAGCCTTGACAGCTGAAACAGGGAACTGGCCAAGGCAGCTGCACCCTAGTCCGACTATCGCAAAGCAAGAGACCCAAGAACTAGAAAGGTGAGGATCATCGAGCCATTTATCCTTCAGGCCCTCATTTAACCCCACATGTGTTTACCAGCCATGTTGGCACGAGTAAATACCTCAAATGTCGTTTGCTCATCCCCCTGCCCCCCCCCCCAGCAAGTGGTCTCGAACCATAGGTTGAGAACCAGAGCCTTATAGGGTTTCTAATATTCTTATGTGACTGGACAGCAGTGAGTTGGGTGTTTGGGGTCCAGCCTCTATACCTGCAACTGAGATAGACCCAAGGAAACAAGGACAATCACAATGAGCCATGTGATCAAGAGAAGCATCTACACACTATCATGTCTGAATCACTCAGGCGCTCTCCTCTGGAAACGTCTCAGAATAGACTCACTGTGTTTTGATTTTTCTAAATGTAAATCAACCAGATATTAGGGAAGAGGCTGGAAAGGATGTATTTCTATATAAGCCAATGGTCACACAACATAAAATGCTTCATAAAGCAAAGGCAGGTGAACCACTCAAGAGAGATTTGAAAACAGTTTCCCTTTGAAATTAATGGATTGAAACCTGAGGGCACAGACATGAATGACCCAGCAAACTGTAGTGAAGAGAAATCATTGTCCATTCCAATGAGGCCATCCCTACACTCTACCCCTGGTCTTTCCAGTTTTCCACCTCACCACTTTTTAGCACTTATTTCATGGAATATAATTGTTTTCCTCTTTTCACAACTTTTTACCTTACTCTACTATTTCCTTTCTAAAGCTTTACAGCAATCCTCTTCTTTCTTCTTCTTCTTCTTCTTCTTCTTCTTCTTCTTCTTCTTCTTCTTCTTCTTCTTCTTCTTCTTCTTCTTCTTCTTGTTCTTCTTGTTGTTCTACTACTACTACTACGACTACGACTACTACTACGACTACGACTACTACTACTACTACTACTACTACTACTACTACCACTACTACTACTGCTGCTGCGTCATCTTTTTTTTTTAAATTAAGAGAAAATAGAATGATTCCTACTGAAATTCCTGCTAAATCTGTTGCTAAAATCCAAATTTTGTTTTAACAAAATAAACTAAAGAACACAGCAGACCATCCTATTTGTGCTCTCACTTGTACCTGCTCCTGGAACCTGGGCCTGTGCTATTTGGGCCTGAGCACACCCATTGCCCCAAATTCCCTTCAGTCCAACCCCACCCCTGTGCTGCAGAGTGGTTTGTGTGGGAATTCACATTGACTTCTCTCTCTGTGTCTTCTTGCACAGCCATACACAGCTGGATCCTCAGTGGTCACAGAACTCAGGTGCAGGGAGAACTGGTTCTTGGATGTGTCTGGGTTGCTGACTAGATCTCTGAGATTTGGTGTGTATTCGCTAAACCACTCTGACCTGTAGAAGCTCCTTCCCATCCACTCACAGCCTCTCTCAGGGCTGCCTGATCTGCTCCCATGTGGCACTGGTGCTGGAGACTGAGTCCCCAGTAATGGTGCAGATGAGAGTGAGGTACTGTGATGGTCTCACCACCTCAGGGCCTGACTACTAAAGCTGCACCTGGGACAGGACACCAGGAGTCTTAGGAAACAAGCTTTGAATATCCCATCTGTCCTTAAATCTGCTGTGACCTAGTGCATCTCCCTGCCATTGACCTGATGGGAGACCTAGGACCATCAAAACGAGGAAGCGGATGGAGACAGACATTTCTGTATCAAAGTCTCCCTGGCTCAGCAGGCTCTGGAATTCTGGTTCCAGAGGAGAATCTTGAGGGGAGTGAAGGTGGGTGTTCATATCATTTGAGAAAATAAACCACACCAGTCTTCTGCTTGTGCTAATGGACAGGGGTCACAGCTCCACAAGGAAGCTTCTCCAGAGCTGGGCCTTGAAGCAAGTTGGATGGCAAAAATATGTCAGAAATGTGAGTGAGGTGGCCCACAGGCATACACTGAATTTTTACCCTGCCCAGATCCCAATATTTGCAATCACAAAATTATCAGGGTTCCATTGTATATGAATTGTTTGATTTGAACACACGCATCCACTAATGTATGCATTACTGTATTCATTGTGAGTTCTGAGAGCTATGAAGACACCAGACAGTCTTCTGCACGGAGGGAAAATCAGTAAACCAAGCAAGAAACGAATGAGCTAAGAAACGAATGATTTCGTCCTCAAACTAAGCCCACTGCAAGTGCACCTATCCTGTCTCATGGGAACCTTATAAGACTGATTATAAATGTTCCTGAGAACTTCTTTGACCATAAATACTTACAGGAAAAGACAACCTCATCTTACTCGGGAGGCACAGTGGGCTGGTTTGCAGTGAGCAATCCAATACTTATCCCACTGTGTCACCATATCTTCATATATCTCTACACCAAGAAACCCGTATAAAGGGCTGTATAAATGTCACATTGAGAAGCCAAGTGGTGATTTTTTAATACTATTATGTGACTATGAGCTCTGGGCTATGAATAAGGGGGGCCATATCCAAAATTATGGCCATTCACTTGCCTTTTGGAAAAGAATGTTGAAAGCACCACAAACTGGGCTATCAATATAACAAACATCTGTTTTGAGGGAAATACAGCCAAGGAATACCTTAGAAGGAAGGATGATGAGACTTTGTTTCATGTAATTTGGACAGGCTATCATGACACCAGTCTGTTGAGAAAGACATCATCCACGATAAAGCATGGGATCAGTGAAGGAGGAGGTGATGGATTGACACAGTGACTCTAACAATAAGCTTAAAAATATTCGTTATGGTTATGGTACTGAACTAGGCATGATTTAGTTCAGTTTTACATTGAATCACTTAGCGTTGCAATTGTCTCTGTGGCACGTAACATCATCAAAACAAATGAAAAGACACAATGTTCTTCCCAGATTGAATGACAGTGCTGGGGGAATGGGTATATGTTTTCTTTTCCTTAGAAAAGGAAATATGTAACAGAATACACTCTTTATAACAGTTTTTATGTTGAAGTTCCCCGTGCCTTCGTTAGTTATTGGTTGCAAAAGTCTTGTCTACATATTTATAGAACATTAAGCATCCAAGGTTGTTTGGGTGCAAAAACAGTTAAAGACTCGTATTGACCCTACATGAAAGAGAACTGTCTGAAAGGATTTTCTTTTCTGTAATAATAATTGGATAACCATATCAGGTCTTTAACCAACTGAATTGCCAAGGTTTTGAACTGTCTACCTTTTGGCTAGAAGTTGAGCATTTAATTATGCTCACATAGTTCTGTGTTTCAGGTTCACCTATGTACAATTCATATGCATCTATTTTTACTTTCTACAGGTGAACATTTCTGTGCATGATGGCTGGTCTTAAGACATTATGTAGAGTTCTTCAATGCAAGTACTGTTACTATTATGTGTTCCTTGAGTATTTACTATGGGATTCTGTCCTAGGCATTGTGTGATTTTAATAGTAACCCTGGGCACCATCTTCAGTGCCAGAAACACCTCCCAGAGTTGTGCAAACTAAGAGTGACTACTATAATAGCCAAAGACCCCATAAAACATATCAAGGAATTGGCGCATTTGGGATATGGTGTGGCAGTTTCATAATCTCTTGACAACTTGGGAAGGGATGGAGTCTAGCCTATCAATGAGGTCACAGCTTGATGAATTCATTTGGAGGTGCAAAGGAGATAAATAGCTCACTGGAAGCCAGACCCAGATAGAATCTCTACCTGTTGAAATATTCCTGTTTACAAAGCAACATGGTGCTACACTGATAATAGCCAGAGCCCTGGCACTGGAGCCCTGGCAATGTGAAGACCCATGCCAGTGCTGAGATGCTTCCAGCACCACCAGATCCACAAGACTTTCCACCCACTAGCCTGTGATCTTTGTCACTACATGTGTTGTGTGAGTCTGAAGAAGAATTTATAGATTGGTGTCAGACATATGGGCTAATATTGGACTTATAGATGTGATCAGAGCTGGGATGTTTTCTTAATATACAGTTACTCTTTGATATAAAGCTCTTTCCTATACACATGTGAGTGTCTCCCTGGATTTGCTTCTCTAGTCTGCCTGGACTAACACATGGTGTTAGAGAATAATGTTAAATTTGTCATGGGCTGCCTGAAGTTCTGTCTTAGAGTAAGCACATCTTGTTTAATTCTTGTAAGTTTTCAAGTAAGATTTTATCTCACTTATTTGGGCATTACATTAGTAGGAACAAGAACCCAGAGAATAGTCTTGTGCTTGGTAAAGTAGAATGTCAATTAAAATGGGAGAGACTCTCAATGAGATGGATTGTCACAAAGGCTGCAACGATGAGTCCACATAGAGCTACCATAGTGGTCAGCACAGCAGTTCTAGCTGACCGGGCACTGCAGTCCTTATCCAGGCTCCCGTGCTCACCTCTTTCTTCACTTGGTCCAGAGTGGGTGGGTTCTTAGCATCCTTGCAAGTCAGCCCACCCCTTGAGGTTAGTTTTATGTCTGGACTCCCACTGACTCTCCCTCACTATAAAATACTTTGGACATAGAGTGTGATACAAGTTGCAAACACTCTGAATTGGTTGCAGTGAAAGGAAGTACGATATATACATGTAGATATTTATCTAGATTTTGAGATTGAGATATATACCACAATAAAATACTGATCAAGAAAGAAATTTGCCTGAAAAACAATCAAATATTGAACACCGGTTAGGCTTCATTCTTTCCACAGGAAGAGGAAACGTACTTAAAGAAGATTTCTATTCAAATTAATTAAAGCAAGAGAGTTATAGAGTTATTTATTCCACGTTAAGGAGGAAATTGACAAGTCAGAATTCTTTTTTATGGGTTTCAGTGACGTGTGATAGGAAAATTTTCAGCTGTTGATAATTGTTGAACACAGTGATAATCTAATTCCATTTGTGTTAGTGTGGGTATATTAGAGAAACGAGTCCACAGAAACTCATTTGAATAAGAGAAAGTTTTATATAAATGGTAAGTTTACATCAGGAAAATATCACAACCAAGTACTACCCAAGTCCACAAGTCCAACATTAGCCCATATGTCTGACACTAATGCACAAAGTCCTCCTCCATGTCACAAAACACATGCAATGAGACCGATTGCAGGAGGAAAACTGGATCAGTGAGCAGTGTATGCATCTCAGCGCTGGCAGGGGTATCCACAGAGCTATTCCAGCACCCAGGGCTGCATTGGGGTAGGTACATGCGGTGTGTCCTTGGGGATGTTCTTGCAGGAAGTGAGCCTTGCCAGATCAAGCATGGCACTGGGTAAGGGATCTGCAATCTGCTCCAACCATCAGAAAGCAAGAGACCCCAAAACTAGAAAGGCAAGGCTCACCGAGTCATTTATCCCTCCGCCCCTCAATTGACCCCACATGTGTTTATCTACCAGGTTGGTACAATAAACCACCTCCCTCTCCATTGAATTATGCATGAGAAGAGTGATGAAAATATTAGTTTGTTGCACGTGTATGAGAAAAATAACTTTTAAAATATGACATAGTTTTTCAACCACAATCAGAAACTGACGGAAAGTATTGCTGGTACAGCAACACTTCAAAAAGCCAGCTAAAACATTGAACCCGAAAAGAGATTATGATATAAGCCCAAAATTTGAATTTGTAAAAATTGTTAGCAATGGAATAGTCTTTATTTAATATTTTAATTATTTTCTCACTTTTTTTCCCCTCCAAAACCATTTTTTGGGGAGCAAATACAGGTGTCATGTTCATCAGTAGTTCAAGTGCATCAAGCAGTATTGTATGACTGCTACCACAATTAGCTTCAAAACATCATCTTCCTTCTTCAACTAATGGCATCATCTTCCTTTATTCCACTCCCCTACCCCCCACTGTAGCCCCAGAAGCCCTTATTCTACTTGCTGTCTCTTTATGTACATCAATTCTGGCTTTCATCTACAGTCAAACAGAAAAACATATCACAGAAATTCAATAATGCTATCCCCCAATGACAAAACACATGAGATAAACTCTAATAGGAATTTAAAATTGAGGAAGTAGGCAGTCCAAGTATAGTCTGCGGCCCTTGCCCGGAATCCATAACAGACCTAGGTGTGTTTCAGATGTGTCAGTCTGGCTACTGGAATGTGAGGATCTTGCCAGTTGACCGCCTTTCTCAGGATTTTCTGGAACCAAAAGCACTCTTTAGTAGCTGGTATCCTGCAACACACCCTGTGGCTCATGCTGAACAAGCAAACGGCTTGTCCTTCACATGACATTAAATACACCAAGCAACAACAACAAAAACAACACAACCAACTCCCTGCCTTCCAGGAGGTTTCAGCTCACAGCACAACCCTATTTCTCTATGTTTGCTGTTGAGGAAGGAACACTATTCTACAACTGCAGCACAAACAAGACATGCTTGCAAACCTCCATTCCTGCACTTGCCACAGGTGAAGCCACTGGCTGTGAGGACTGCTGCCTACTTTGATGATGAGCCGGCCCTGTCTCTTCTCTGTGCGAGCAAACTACTGTTGCACACAGAGCCTGTGTGTGAGCTGAGCTTTTGTCAGTGACCTCACACACTGGTTTTACCGAAATCAACAGTTATATTTTGTGCAGTACACAAGAAGGGGAGTAATTCAACTTGAAGGGAGACTAAGGTTATTTTTATAAAAGTACCTTGTAAATTGAAGCACAACCAGCAAAATATATGTAAAAGGGAACCATTAACATGTTAATAATAATTTTATAAATAATATCATAAAAGGTGTCACAGAAAAGGATGATATAATTAAAATGAAAACACGATGTATGAAGTTCTATGGAGACCAGGATGATGGAAAAAATAGAACAATTCCTGATAATATCAAATACGATTAAACAAAATACAGAATACACAGAAAGCAATTAATGGACATAAACAAACAAAACAAGATACAAATTCAGAAATTTGATAACTGTAAGCCATTGGCACCAAGTGAATCCCAAATCACAGTGACTCTCGGACAGAGTAGAACTGCTCCGTAGGGTTTCAGACACTGTTAATCTTTTGGAGGAGCAAGCAGCCTCATCTTTCTCCCTTGGAGGAACTGGTGGTTTCAAACTACTGACCTTGCACTTTGCATCCCAATATAAAATAAACAAAAAAGATGGCAAAATTAAAAAAAAAACTGTCCCAGGGGAGGCTAAGAGTTAAGTGAGAAAGCCCTAATTCCAACAGGAAATCCTCCCTGTCATCTATCTGTGCCTGTCTAGGACTGGGTGTCTGTGCTCATGAATCCTGCGTGCCCCCTGCTGCCCAGTGTCTCCCCTGCAGGGGAGATTTGTGTCTGGGTTCACACTGACTTCCCCTCACTGTGTGTTTCCCTTGCACAGTAATACATGGCCGTGTCCTCAGCAGTCACGGGGTTCAGCTGCAGGGAGAACTGATTCTTCGATGTGTTTCTGGTGATGGAGAGTCGGCTTTGAAAAGACGGGTTATAATATGTATTACCAATAGAGCATAGCTCTCCCATCCACTGCAGCCCCTTTCCAGAAGTCTGGCAAATCCAATGCCAGCAGTAACCACTGCTTGTGATGGAGAAACCAGAGACAATGCAGGTGAGGGACAGCTTCTGGGACGGCTTCACCAGTCCTGGACCTGACTCCTGAAGCTGCACCTGGGACAGGACCCCTGAAAACAAAAACAAATGTTCCATGTCAGTCACTTGAAGTCATAACTATCCCCATAGACCCAGGTCAGATATCTATATCTCTCACCTTGGGGAACTGTCACCAAGCATAGGAGAACACATAACAATAGCATCTTAACACCACACCTCTGCTTTCCCAAGAGACCTACAGCCCCGTCTGAAGAGAACTGATAGCTTTCCCACCCCAAGGGTGAAATTGTACCCTAGTGCCTGAAATATAATTTGCATATGAGGATGTCCTGTCCTTATAAACAGAAAGTGATAGAGACCAGACCCCCTCTATCTTCTGAGCTCATGGTAGGGTAAATGTTTGAACTCATATGCATATTAGTCTATAACAGAAGAAGTTTTTACCAAGAGGTGTGTGGGAGAGGTCAAAGAGTGCCCAGAATTTCTGAGCCCAGTGTTCTTTCCTTCCCGGTCCTCATTGCTCCTGCCCTGCCTTGGGCTCCTGTATATCCTGTGCCCCAGAGAGTGGGCAGAATATAGTTTGTTAAAACCATCAATTGGACCCCAAGTCATCTTCAGACCTCACAATTTCCAAGGTCCTTTTTTTCCTGTATACCCTGAAACTTCTTAATTAACCTCCTCAGAGCCTTAATAGTTTTCCTTGTGTGGGAGTGACATCTTTGAGAAGCATGAATATCAGGTTAGTCCCAAGGAGTTGTGGTTGATAAGATCCCAAAGGTCCAACTCTTCTATGAAGCCATTCAGTTCCAATTTCCACCTACTCCACTCTTGAGGAGATTCCCTTATGTTTCTGGATTCTGTGAATCAATGAAAAATCCAAAAGAAATTAATGAAATTTTGAGGAAAGGAATCACGTGGTGGTGGGTTCTGTTCAGTCCAAATTCTGACACTCAGGAAAGGGTAAACCAGATGCTGTGCCCAAAGGACAAGCTCCACTCCCAGCTTTGCAGTTTATTTGCACACATCTGACCTGAAGCCTCAGGCAGAATGTTTCCAGTCAACATTGTCCCTCTGCTAATCTGTTGCAGCCAGGATTTCCCAAACTTGGGCCATGGTCATCACCAACCCCACTACTCTTACCTGTAATACCCACACTACATCCCAGAGCCCAATGATCGAGGTCAACCTCAGTGTAAGTAAAGTGATTCAAGTGTTACTGGGTCTCAGGGAAGAACGTGACACCTGGAAAAGTTGGGCCCCAGGCAAGACAATATTTTAATTCAGTAGCCTCTAAGAAATGCAAGATTCTGAATAGAAAACCACTCCCTTGTTTGCTAGAATATCCGGAATAGTGAAAAATCAGTCAAGTCATGATTTCAAGTACAAAGATGGAGAAAACCAGTAAATGAAAACTAATCATTTAAGAAAAGGCTCAGAGTAAGAGTCAAGTACAATATTGTCGACTTTGAAACCAAAGACCTTTTCCTGAAACCCACGAGGCACTCGTCATTATAATTAGGTCTATCCATCCAACTGATCCTCGACATTTCGAGATTAAACAGACACTCTTGTAAATGTCCCTTGCCCTGGGACTCTGGTTCCATTGAAATGTGAGCATCTCCAACCACAGACAGCCTCTCCATTTGTGCTCTGGGCACAGCCACATCACAACTGCTCTTGGGTCTCACCTGACATTTATTCCCTAAACTCAAAGATTGTCTAATTTTGGAAAATGGTACATATTATTGGCTCTAGAAGCTGTGACATCTATAAACATGTAGTTTATAGATTCTTTCCTCATAAAGTTTAAAATATTTTCCTCAGACTGAGGGTTGACAACACTCATTTGCTGATTAATTAGAATCTGTACACCTCCAAATTAATGTTTCTTTTTACGGTGGGGAAATCCAAGCACTACGTGTTGGTCACCTGGACTTCTTTGTGCCAGAATTTGCTGAAGGGCTTAATCAATTACTTTAAAGTGAAGACACATTGTACTCACTACAATCCAGGGGTGAAAGCACAGGACACTCTAGCATTTTTCATTTGGAGATCATTGAGTTGGTTCACTTTTCATATGCACACTGGCAGAGCATCACTTGATCCTGTTCATTTCATCAAACCCCCATCTCACTCTTTGCTCTTGGTGCTTGTCTAACCGATTCAAGCTTGAGACCGTGATGTAGCTTGTGTTAATCTGGGTAGACTAGAGAAAGAAATCCATGGACACACATATGTGTATAAAAAACATATTTATATACAAGAGCAATTGAACATTGAAAAACATCTCAGCAAAGTCCAGATCAAGTCCATACATCCGATATTAGCCCATATTTCTGATATCAATCTGCAAAGTCCTCTTGAGATTCACACAACACATGCAATGATGCCAAATGCAGAAGATCACAGGCCAGTGGGTAGGAAGTCTTTGGATCCAGTATCATTAGGAATACCTTAGCCCTGGCAGAAGTTTCTGTGGCTTCTCTGGATTCTGTGGTCTGGTTCTGTCCATGTGGCTTGTCTTCTGGAATGTCTCCCAGGGAGTAGCAGAGAGAGAGAGGTGTCTTCTTCCTCCAAAGAGGAAGTATCGGAATTCTCAGAAGGTCATGCCAACAGAGGTCCCTTTGGCTATCTTCAGATTGACAACCTAGACTCCACCCTTACACTCTCAGTCCTTAAATTGACACCAGATTAGGTGACTACCACATAGCTGCACACTAGTTCAGGTCACTGCCATGATCATATCATAATTTCATAGCAGTGATTAGTAGGGGTCTTCTTAAGTGTCAACCACATGACATTATTCATGTACACATCACTATCCTAACAGGTTTGGTACACATGTTCTCAATGATCTCCTGCTATCTCCCTGTACTCTGAAGGAGCAACACATCGAACTCTTCTAGACTCAGATGTCTGGGTTTCTTTTGCAGTCCCCTATCTCATGAGGTTGGGCTTGGTCAGTCACTTAATCAAGGTGCACTGCATCTCTCAAAATTCTGAAAGATGGAAATAATAGAAAATATGGCTTAAGGAAAATGCAATAATATTGCTCCAGTTGTCTATTGTTGTACAAGGAATAGATATACATTGCAGCTTAAAATTGAAAGAGCTTTTTGCTTTTTATTTGTTGCTTGATTTCCCTTTTAACTCTTTTGATGCACATAAATGTCTGATTTTTAGATCACTCTCATCTATGTTGCCTTCTTTGTGTGTACTTCCTTTGCTGTGTTTGACAGCGTATGAACGCCCTGAAATGGGGCACTAACATGTGTCCCTGCTTCCTTATAAATGGTCTTCATAGCGCTGGGATTCATATTAGGTCCTTGATCATTACACTTAAAACAACAAACATCGTATTTTGAGAGAGAGAGCTGCTATCAGGAAGGAAAAGGAGCAAGTTCTTACCTTCTCTGGAGAAGATGTCTTGGATGATATTTAAACTCAATAAGATTAGGCTGAAACATTTAAGAAACAGTTAAATGTTCCTTGGGTTAAAGTAAATAGCATCTCCCTGGAACACAGACTTAAAAAAATACTGTTTTCTTGCAGAAAAATCCCTTACGCTGCAGATAATAAACAAAACCTTATTTCCTTATATCCCTTGATCATGGCTACAGTAACAGATGAAGAGTCACTGCCCCATGCACCAAGATCCACCACTCCTGACTCTGAGAAGAACAAAATGACTTTAAGGCTCAATACCAATTGGTAAAAATCTATCTTTTAAACAAGCGGCCATCTAGCTCAGAAGAAACAAAGCCCACCTGGAAGAACATACCAGCCTGTGTGATTGAGTGGTCCCAAAAGGATCAGTTATCAGGCATCAAAGAACAAAAAAATCATATCATTGGCTGAACACCTCCATGATAGGATCGCTGAAGACAAATGGGTGCATAAGCAAATGTGGCGATGAAAGCTGATGGTGCCCGGCTATCAAAAGAGATAGTGTCTGGGGTCTTAAAGGCTTGAAGATGAACAAGCGGCCATCTAGCTCAGAAGCAAAAAAGCCCACATGGAAGAAGCACACGAGCCAGTGCGATCATGAGGTGCCAAAGGGACCAGGTATAAGGCATCATGAAAAAAAAAGATATATATGTATATGTATATATATGTGTGTATGTATATATATGTGTGTGTATGTATATGTGTGTGTATGTATATATATGTGTGTGTGTATATATATATATATATATATATATATATATATATATATATATATATATATATATATACCATATTGAATGAAGGGGGATGAGCAGAGTGGAGACCCAAGGCTCAAGTGTCGGCCACTGGAGATCCCCTCATAGAGGGGTTTAGGAGAGGAGATGGGTCAGTCAGGGTTTGAGGTAGTACCGATGAAGAACACAGCTTTCCCCCAGATCCTGGATGCTTCCTCCCCCAACTACCATGATCCGAATTCTACCTTGCAGGACTGGATAGGGCAGAGGTTGTACACTGGCGCATATGGGGGCTGGAGGCACAGGGAATCCAGGGTGGATGATACCTTCAGGACCAAGGGTGTGAGGGGCGATGCTGGGAGAGTGTAGGGTGAGTGGGTTGGAAATGGGGAACTGATTACAAGGATCCACAAGTGACCTCCTCCCTGGGAGATGGACGGCAGAGAAGGGGGGGAAGGGAGACTCCAGATAGGGCAAGATATGACAAAATAACAATGTATATATTACCAAGGACACATGAGGGAGGGGGGAGCGGGGAGGGAGGGAAAAAAAAGAGGACCTGATGCAAAGGGCTTAAGTGGAGAGCAAATGCTTTGAGAATGATTGGGGCAGGGAATGTGCGATGTGCTTTATACAATTGATGTTTTTATATGTATGTATTGTGATAAGAGTTGTATGAGCCCCGAATAAAATGTAAAAAAAGAAAAGGAAAAAAAAAAGGAAATGATTAGGGCAAAGAATGTACAGATGTGCTTTATACAATTGATGTATGTTTATGTATGGATTGTGATAAGTGTTGTATGAGCCCCTAATAAATTGTTAAAATTAAAAAACAGTGTCAAAAAAATAATAATAAAAGCCACCGTAAGACAAAAAAAAATAATCTATCTTTAAAAGGGCAAGTCTAAAGTCATGCCCCAGACCACCTCTCTATTTAGGCATGAAGTCTTCCATCTGAAGAGGAAGAGCTTAATGATTAGTAGCTGAAGGCACTGGGGAAAACCTTTGCACCAACGGAATGAACAACTTGGAAGAAAAGTTCTCTGCCCAATGGGAAAGGGTAGGCAGAATGTGCAGATCCGTAGAACCTTCGCAGACTAAAAGGAACAGGTAGAAACCACATCTCAGAGCCCGGTCCAGGAGGACCCCCTTGGAATGAGGCTCAGTCAAAAGACCAGAGAAATGCTCATGGCCCACACCCTGCCACAACAGTGACCCGCACTCAGTAAAAATAACAGCAGGGTGCATCAGGGAAGTTAATATCGAGATTCTCTCTAGCGATAGAGCAAGTGAACACAAAGCAAACACATTTTAAAAAGAGTTTTATAGAGGAATTTGAGTCCTTTAGTATTTTAAATAAAAACCAAGGTTAGCAGTGATGTACATTGTTTGTAGTTAACTACAAATGGATCCATGACTATATTTTAACAAACTCTGACAATTAAAGCCTAGCAGAACTTTGGTCATAATCAGTCCTCAATAGAAAACATCATACAGAACATAATATGCTGATATATATGGACATATTGAACATGCCCATCTATCCACAAATATTATGGGTAATACAAAATAGTAAGAAACGGTTGTAAGTGATACACATCAATTTGGGATACATGATTGACACAGAGATGGGTATTATAAAATTAAATATGAAACTCTAAAATTATGATAAAAAATCTACAGGAAAATGTCAATAAATGTGGTATAAATAGTATCGTTAACAAGGTCACAAAGATGACCTGATACAAAGAAAAACATAAAGTGGGTATTTATTTTTGGAGACTATTACTATAGAAAATAAAGAACATTCTATCCAATAATGTACATTACGTGTAAGAAAAAACAAGAATACACAGAAACGGAGATCATGTAGCATTATGCAGCTCATACGCCTTTCTTCTCCTGGACTTCAGGAGTCACATTGCCTTCTCCCCCACCTCCTTTCACAGGGATGCACGGCAATGGCCTGCGCAGCAATGGAGCTCAGTGTTCAATGAATGTGACTATGAACAGGGTCACTGGGGATGTGTACTTGATATATGGGAGGAGGAGTATAGTCTGCACACACCACTCCATAATACGCTGACTCGTAGCTGATGTAAGAGAATCAGGAGACAGAATAGTGAGACAAAATGTATACACTTTATACATTGGTCCAACCCCAGCACATTGGCCTGGAGACAGAGATCCAGGTGCTCAGATGAAGTATTGCCAAACCTTCTCATTTCAGTCTCTGACCTACTCACCTCTGAGAGCTGCCCCAATATGACGAAACCGACATATTCTTGGGAATGAGGTCCATGGTTCTGAGATATATTATAAAGAGTGAATGAGACCTAAATTTAAATAAATACATCATGAAACTATATCTGGTTGGAGATTTGCATATCATTGGTAGCTTTCTAATATATTTTAAAATGGGTTCATCTGGGTTGAGATTGTTGACTGTATCCTCAGAGAACACAATCCTGTCCATGACTTTTCCATTCACCAAGACGAAGGTCCCATTCTTCCAGAACACAGAAAGTGATGGGGAAGATGGCTGAGGAGGTAGACTTGGCTTAGCATTGAGGATGACTTTAGGAATAAAGTCAGTAGTCCTCTACTATCGGGAACTTATATATTTATCAGACACACATAACAAAACCAAGAACATTTAAACTGTCAGATATACATTTTCTCTTCTCCATTAGATTATGGTAGAATTATTCAAAAGTTAGAAGATCAGCTAAATCTAGCAATCTTAGTGAATTCTTCCCAAAGTGGCTCCAATTCAATGATTGCTGTAAATAGGAATGGCTTTTGTAAGTCACTAAAGAGAAAGAGCTTTTCTTCAACAACTACACTGCTATGTCTACTTAAGAGTCATTCTACTGTGGAAAGAGTACATATCACTGTAAAGCAATTTACCTTTGTCACAGGAAGATATTTCTCATACAAAATGTCATCGTTAATAATGTCATTCACACCTAATTTTACATTTAATACAGATTCTTATACTGAAATATCCGAAAATCCTCACGTAAAGTTGCATGTCACTTGATACTGGGAATGTTACTGGTATCCCAATACAAAATAGTAGCAAAGCCACCAGAAGGAGAGTGACAGGTATGGACTCTCTGGGTGAAACAAGAAAGAGTGGCCAACATTCTGTGGGGCTGTGAAGGTGAAGATACAGCATCCAGCATGAAGAACTGAATGATCCCTTTTGGCCCTAGAGATCTCCCTGAATACTGAATTTGCACAGATAAGTTCGTGTCTCTCTGGATTATCACGGGTTGAAGGTTCTGAAGGATAGATCAACACAAGATATTAGCACACAGATAATAAAATGCAATGGATGAGCTTGTGTGTTTTCATATGGGGCTCCAGAAAAGACACACACACACGTAGGCTACCATCCAGATTAGGAAAACAACCAAACCAAACAACAGCAGCAACAAAACCTGTGTCATGTGAAGAATAATTTCAACATAAAACATGCTGACTGCCTAGATTTTAACTACATCATTAGCTAGATGATTGTCAGAATGCCTCACAAATTGTGTTGGAAGAACATGCTGTGAAATTTTCAGCAAATAGTCAAACACTTAAGACTCAACTTTGCCAGCTACAATGTTTCTAGAGTCTGATTGGAAAGTATTTATCTGAAAGTCATGAGAACTCTGATGCAGGGACCCCTGGCAGAGTCATTTCTTGTCCTTAAAGGTTAACAAGTTGATTGTTGCTGTAGGACAGAATATCTTTTCCTGTTACAATATAATTTTTTAATATAGATAACAGGAGTAGGCACAGAATTATTATTTTTAAATTAGACGGAGATTCCCAGAGGGAACTCTAAAATTTAGAGAATCCACACATGACAACAGGAAACTAGCGTTGAAGCTCGCGCTGCACCTACTCCTGGGTCTGAGTCCTGTGCTCTGAGGGTCCTGAGTGCCTCCTGGGGACCAGTCTCCTCCCTGCAAGTGGGGTTTGTGTCTGGGCACACACTGACTTCCCCTCACTGTGTCACTTGCACAGTAATACATGGCTGTGTCCTCAGCTTTCAGGTTGTTCATTTGAAGATACAGCGTGTTCTTGGAGTTGTCTCTGGAGATGGTGAATCGTCCTTTTACAGAGTCTGTGTAGTATGTACTACCACCATCATAGCTTATGGTTGCCCCCCACTGCAGGCCTTTCCCTGAAACCTGGCGTACCCAGTTCATGCCATAGTCACTGAAGGTGAATCCAGAGGCTGCACAGGAGAGTCTCAGTGAACCCCCAGGCTTTCTTAGGTCACCCCCAGACTCCACCAGTTGCACCTCACACTGGACACCTCTAAACATAGAGTCACTGTGATTAGACGACACACATAAAATCACAGACAATCGCAATTATACACACATACAGCAAGCTCTCAGTAATTGCCATGTAAAATTGTCAAAATGAAAGCCAACTTTGGTATAAAATTCATTATGTGTCCTCTGTACTAGTTCCTGTGTTCAAAATAGTAACTAAGACCCCGGAGACAGACTGTCTTCTGAGAAGGCCCACATCAGGGACTGTGGCTGGTTTATCAGCAGACAGTTGCATTTGCATATCCCCTGATATTTAGAAGCAGATGAGTAGAAAATTTAGGCAATAATTCTCCCTCGGACCCAGAGAAATACAAACACTATCAAAGAAAAACTGCACTTTAACAAACTGTTTATCAAGCATTGCTTTAATTGTTCTATATTATCAACATTTTATAAAGTAGTTTTCTATTTGTAAACTTTATATTACATACAAAACAAACTTTTTAACTTTGTGGTATGAACGCTCACAATGCATCCTCTCTCATTCCCCTTAAGATGTGGATACACATGATCATAGTGGCCATTCAATTATATGTTTCTTGTGTGGGAATCTTACTGATTTTCTTGCCTTCCAAGGCATTCCCACATTTCAGTGACATTTGTACCCCGTGGACAGGAAGCTGTTCATAAGGCATGTCCACAAAACATGCAGAATGGTGTCTCTCTGGTTTCTGATCTGGGAGATTCAAGTCCCCCTTCTTTTGTCATGATCAGGAAACCTGGCTAATTTTCACTTTTCTTTATTTTCTAAAAGAGTCAGTTTTCATATCATTGGCTTACTGATGGTGTTCCTATAATTTCATTTATCTTGGTTCCTTTTATATTGCCTCCTCCCCTCTGCTACCTATTCTATGGATACTACCTATGCATACTCATCTTTTTCTAGGTCCATTAATTGGAAATGGAGGTAATCAATTTCAGAGTTTTGCTTCCACACTATTCAAATGTGTGTGGTTATGAACTGCCTTCTAAGTTCTCTTCAGATAAACCCCACAGTTTGTTGTATTGTGATTTCATTTTCATTTAACCCAGTACAACCATTCATGTTAATGATACAAATAATATAGTATACATCCATGTATTCGTCACTCACACTCACTCACTGCCATGAGTCAGTGCAGACTCACAGTGACTCACGGGGACAGGATAGAACTGCCCGTGAGCATTTCTGAAGCTGTAACTCTTTATGGGAACAGCAAGACCCATTTCTCTACTGTGGAACAGCTGGTGGTTCAGATCTCCTGAAATTTGAAGTCTCAGCTTAATGAGCAACCACTATACCCTCACGATTCATGTGTGCATGCATACATATATTTAATTGTGTTTATGCATACAACTTATAAATGAATTAACATTGAAATTGATGTGTGATTTTGTAATAAATATTAAGGAAGCAAAGATTATTGGAGAAACTATTTTGGAGGGAAAGGAAACCCTAGATACTAAGAGGAAGCTCCTTGCTCCTCTGCCTCCCCCATTGCCCTTGCCCAGAAGTCTGGCTCCTATGCTCTGTGCAGCCCATGTGATCCCTATAGACTGAGGTCATTATTGCAGGGAAGGTTGCGCCTGGGATGGCACTGAGTCCTCTCACTGTTCCTCTCACACAGTAATGGACAGCTGTGTCCCTCAGTGGTCATTGAGCTCAGTATTGCGCGGTGAACGACTTGGTGGATGTTCTTCTGGAGCTTGATAGTCAACTCCTTTGAGGTGGGTAATTGTTTTCTGCTGATCAACATATTGCTTACAACCACTGCAAACTTTTCTGCAGGTTGTGGTAGATTTAGCTCCAGAAATATGGAACCACAAGAGACAGAAAATCTTAGGGGGAGAATTTGTGAGGGATTCATCACTCCTGGGCTCAAATCCTGATGGTGTACCTGTCACAGGGCACCCAGGACAGGGAGAAAAATCCATGATGACTACTAATATGAGCCCCTTTTATATCAACCATTTTAAAATATCTTGATATTGTGAGAAATACATAACCACCAGGCCAAAGAATATCCGAAAGAAAATAAAAACTTATGGACAAGTTAGGTAGTTCATAGAGATCTCTGACCACAGTGTCATGTCTTTCATCATGTTTTGAAATTTAACCCAAAAATTGAAGGTGTGATCTGCGTGTTAGAGTCTCAGGAGGAAAAAGTAGAGAAGCTTTCAGTCTTTTCTCAAAAACCGAAAAGAGAAAGTGTAATGTCTTCATCTTCTCTGGGATTGGCCTCCATTTATTGAGAACTCAAGGTCCTTAAGCTGAAGAGCAGAGAAAATGTCTGGACACAGAAAGCATAGAGAGTGTTAAGAAATTCTGATTTCATTAAAACCCCCAATTGACAGTGGATATTAATTCTACTGTGTTTCCTCGTTTCTCTGAATATTCTCTTGAGAATTTAATCCTCTTTATTTTTTCTAACATCTAAATCAGCCCAGTTGAGACAATGTACATGTACAGTTTCGAGACACAAAATGGGCAAAAGAAATGAATAGATACATGACTAAAGGAGGCATTCACGTTGCAAAGATACACATACAAATATGTTAACTTCCATTACTCATTGGTGTTGTTATTATTTGGTTGATTTTGTTTTTCAGATCTTTTCGTGGAATAGTTAGAGAGGACCTGGCCATATTTCCCAGATAACATTTTTAGTACTTTCATGGAATCTTTTTTCTTCTTCTTTTAAACACATACCTTCAATGCAATCTGTGGTGTATTTTTTTGTTTCCATGGATTTTCAGTGTACATCACAGTAATATAGAATCATTGAAAACTTCAGTAGTTTCTCTGAGAAACATGCTATACTCAGCAAATAACCTGAGAAGCTGTACTAACTGAAAACTACGACATCAAGATTGTAGGAAGTCATGTTAATGATCTGTCATTTACAAATGACACAAAACTACATATTGTAAGGCAGCATGGCTTGTAAAACTTACTGATAAAGAGCGGGACTGCTGCTTTCCCTTTAGTTTAAAATTCAATGTAAAGAAATTAAACTCTCCACTATGTGACCAATGGAAAATATCAGATAAATGGAGATAATATTGAAGCCGTGAAGGAGTTCATCTCGCTTGGATCTGCAATCAATACTCATGGAAGCCACAGTCAATTAAATGATGCAGTTCGTTGAGCAAACCTGCTGCACAGACCTCCTTACAGGTTGAAGAGCAAGGATGACACTTTGAGGACTGAGATGTACCTGGCCCAAACTATGCGGTTTCCAATTGTCTCATATACACGTGCAAGTCAGACAATTAATGAAAAAGATAGAAAATCAAACGATGTACTTGAATTGTGGTACTGGTGAATAATTTGATGGTAGGGTGGACCACCAGAACAACAAACAATTGTATATTGGATGATGTTTAATGCTTAATAGAAATAAGTGAGGTGATTACTTCATCTCAAGTACTTTGGACATATGTCAGGAAAATCAGAGCTTGAATAAGGACCTAATGCTTAATAAAGCATAAAGTAATTTTTAAAAAGCTGACCTTTAACACAATACATTGGCACAGTAACTGCAACAAAGGCCTCATGAATCACAGCTGTGAGGATGAAGCAAGACCCGTGCTTCATTCTGTTTTCTCTCATGTTGCTGTGAGTCCAAACTGATTTGATAGGCCCTAAAATGCAAAGTCAATGACAAACATTGAACTCAATGGAGAGTAAGTGAAGGCATTCTCCTTTCAAATTGGAACTAGATAAGGCTACCATTAAATACCAATCTTAGTTCATATTGTGCTGAAACTCTGTGGTAGTTACATAATCTGGTGTCAACTTGAGAATTTTGATAGCGAATGGGGTGGAATTTAGCCTGTCAATCAGGTGATAGCTTGATGACCTCATTTGGTAACACTATGGAAATAAATAGCTTGCTGGAGATGGGATCCACACTCACTCCCTTGTAGGATACAAATGCCTTCCCAGCTTTGTCTCCCCCAAAGATATGCCAAACATTAGAGGCTATATTCCAGCACATGGTGGGAGGTCATATGTTTAGAGATATTCTCCGTGAGGAAATCTGGTCCACTGTAGGTGGGGTTCACATCCTACTGATAATGTTTCCATGGAGAGCCAGAGAACAGGTCAAATCCGCTTGGTGACATGCAAAGTTAGGCTGCCATCCTGAACCTAGGATCTGCCCATCTTGTCACATATATACCCTTAATCCCTCCTATTCCTTTAGGTATGTACCCTTAGATCACTGCCCTCCCATTACTGTATAACCTATAGCACAACCTTTTCCTCTATGTATTAATCTGTAATTAGGGGCTTGCACGCCGCCCCCCCCCCCCAAAAAAAGATATAGACGCCTGGGTTAGCAGTAAAAAGCTCTCTCTCTTCGCTCTCTGGCTCTCTCCCCATCCCACCATCCTTGCTCCCCTGTTTCCTTTCCCCTTGTCCCCCTTCCCCTCCCCCTCCGTCCTGCCCTCATGTCTACCATCTCCACGTGGACCATCAATCTGGACTGAGGTGAGCATGCTATCATGAAACGTGTCTGATTCCATTATTTAAATCTCTCTTCTATCTCTCCTTATTCTCTATGACATTATTATAATCATTATATACTTCAACTGTACGATTGTGCCTATCAAACCCGTGATTCATTGTGGGGGAATGGCTTTTCCTCCACACTCCCCGCGAGACATTCCTACTGATAAGACACATGGAGCTACACTAGAGTCCTGCAGCTGGAGGAGCCTGTAGAGACCCCTGCCAGTGTTGAGATGCTTCCATTGCCACTGGATCCACGTCTTTCTACCTACTGACCTGTGGTCATTGCATGTGTTGCATGAGTCTGAAGAAGAATTTGTAGATTGATATCGGACATATGGGTTAATATAGGACTTATGGACTTGATCTGGATTTGGATGGGATGTTTTCTCAATATACAACTGCTCTTTTATATAAAGGTCTTTCTTAAACAGATTTGAGTGTCTATGAATTTGTTTCTCTAGTTAATCCTGACTAACACAAACTCTGAACAATAGCTATCAATCAACAAATGTAAAACAAATGCATCCAAAATGGCATCAAAGAAATAAAACACTCTATAATTGCTGATAACTCTCTATAATTGCTGATGATTTTCTAAACATAGAAAATGCAAAAGCCCTAGAAGAATAATATTGAAATCTCTAAAAATTAAATCAGAAAATAATACAATTTATAATAGCTACCTAAAAGATAAAATAAATGGAATAAACCTAAGCAGAGAAACAAAATTCTTGTATAAAGAAAACTATAAGAAAAACACTACTCCAAGATACCAAAAGAAATGCAAATAATTAGAATAATAGACCATGTTTATGAAGAGGAAGGCTCAACTTTGTGAAAATAACACACTCTAACTAATCTATAATTATAATTTTATTATCATTATAATTAACTTCTGAACAAGATCCAAGCATCTATTACTGATCAAATTTTAAAGAAATTACTCATTAATTTAAAAAAATGAAATATATCTGTCATAACAAAGGCCAAAGCTACACACACACAAACCAAAATTAGGAAATCCAGTGGTGGTGTGAATTACACAATAGACTATTAATTACAAGTTCTGCAGTTCAAGACCACCATCTAATCCTCAGGAGAAAGATAAAACTTTCTGATCATAGAAGGTTTCAGAGTCTCAGAAGTTCAAAAGAGCAATGATGTTTTGTCCTTTACAGTTTCTATGAGTCTTAATTGATTCAACAGCAGTAAATTCGGTGTTGTTGTTTTTTCTTGGGGGGGGGGGGCAATCCCTACAACTGCACCTGAGATTGGCCTGAGGGAAAAAGGACAATCACAGTTCAAGTGGACTACTGCTAGACTTGTCTCCGAATCCCTAGGACACTCTTCTCTGGAAATGTCCACCAGTAAAAAAAAAAACAAAAAACACACACACTCGTGTTTCAGGTTTTCTGGATGTGAATTAGGTAGAATCTAGAGAAGATACTCGAACAAATTGGTGCATATATAAAGCCCAAGGTCACACAGCAGAATGTTTCACTAATCCAGGCAGATTAATTACCTGAAGAAATTATTTCAATTACTTGAGAGGATGGCATTGAAGCTGCACCTAGGGGAGAGGGGCATTTTTGATGAGAGCAAATGGGAGCAAAGAATGGGGAGGAAGAGACAATGGAGCACATCCTGGCCCATCATGCCTGGAGGACGATATCCCCACTCTGAGCAGCCAATGGACTGAGTGGACAATATGGCTGATCCCACTAAGAGACACACCATCCCTTGATGGCCCCGGGTCCTAAGGGGTCAACACTGCAGACTCAGGGCCAGGACTGGCTAAGACTGACTCTGTGACAAACCACTAAAAGTGTGCTGCAGAGCAACTGTAGAAGCAGAGCAGGGAGCCCCCGAGGGAGTACAAAGGACAGACTCGGGTCCAAAGCATGGTACCCCATTGGACCTGACTGGGGGACATACCTAGAGATCAAAATTCAGACCTTGATCTATTTACAGGTTTTTCTCTCCTTTAAAATTTTTTTTCTTTTAATTAATTTACTCTTGCATGGGTAATTGGATTCCTTTTTTTGTTGTCCTAGCTGTCTTCTCACTCATCGCCTATCTTGCTATGACTTGATTTTGGTGCATATTATTATCTCTACAGATCTATCTAAATATGATAGACTGGATAAACAGTCTGGAAGAGAAAACTACGGGACCAATGGTTCTGGAGGGACATTGGAGAGAAGTAGGAGGGGGAAAGGAGGTGGTGCTAACCAACCCAGGGACAGGGGAGCAATAAGTGATCCAAACTCAGTAGCAAGGAGAGTGTGAGTGACCTGGTAGGGATTCAGCAAGGGCAAGGTAACCGAAATTACTGAAACCCAAATGAAGGCTGAGCATGATAGTGGGACAGAGGAAAGTAAAAGAAAATAGAGGAAAGAACTAGGTGACAAAGGGTATTTATAGAGGTCTAAAGACTGGAATGTACATATGTAAATATTTTATATGAGTAGAGGGAAACAGATGTATGTGCATATATTTATAGGTTTAGTATTAAGGCAGCAGATGGACGTTGGGCCTCCACTCAAGCACTTACTCAATGGAAAAACACTTTGTTCTATTAAATTGGCATTCCAGGATGCACACCTTCCCAACACGATTGCTGAAGAACAACATGTGCATAAGCAAATGTGGTGAAGAAAGCTGATGGTGCCTGGCTATCAAAAGATATAGCATCTGCAGTGTTAAAAGTTTGAAGATAAACAAGCGGCCATCTAGCTGAGAAGCATCAAAGCCCACATGGAAGATGCACACCAGCTTGGCTGACCACGAAGTACAGAAGGTACCAGTTATCAGACATCAAAGAACTAAAAATCATATCAGTGGGTGCCCACTTCCCTGATACAATCAATGAAGACAAATGTGTGCATAAGCAAATGTGGCGAAGAAAGCTGATGGTGCCCAGCTATCAAAAGATATAGCATGTGGTGTCTTAAGGACTCTAAGATAAATAAGTGGCCATCTAGTTCAGAAGCAACAAAGCCCACATGGAAGAAACACACCAGCCTGTGTGACCACGAGCTGTCAAAAGGATCAGGTATCAAGCATCAAGGAACAAAAAATCATATCATTGAAAATGTGGGTGAGTGCAGAGTGGATACTCAAAGTCCATTGGTAGCCAACCGGACACCCCTTACTGAAGGGTGGTGGGGAGGAGATGAGCCAGTCAGGGTGCACAGTAGCAACAATGAAACATATAACTTTCCTCTACTTCTTGAATGCTTCCTCCCACCACTATCATGATCCCAATCCTACCTTACAAATCTGGCAAGACCAGAGGATGTACATAGGTACAGATAGCAACTGGAAACACAGGGAATCTTAGACAGATGACTCCTTCAGGACCAGTGGTGAGAATTGCAATACCTGAAGGTTGGAGAGAATGTGGGGTAGAGAGAGGGAACTGATTACAAGAATCTACCTATAGCCTCCTCCCTGGGGGATGGACAGCAGAGAAGAAGGCGGGGGAAGATGTCAGACAGTGTAATATATGACAAAATAAAAATTTATGAATGATGAAGAGTTCATGAGGTAGGGGGGAGTGGCGAGGGAGGAGGAAAATGAGCAGCAGATACTAAGGACTCAAGTAGAAGACAAATGTTTTGAGGATGATGGCAACAAATGTACATATGTTTTTTGACACAATGGATGTATGTATGGATTGTGATAAGAAGTATATGAGCCCACAATGAAATGATTTTTTTAAAGAAATTATTTCAAAAATATTTTTCCTGTGAAAATTAATGGATTGAAATTGAGGACACAACTTTGTATGAGTGTGCAAGATAAACAGTAAAGAAGAGTCAGTGTGAACCCCAATGCTGTCTTCCCAACCCAACCTGTGTTTCGTACAGGACCACTGGAGTCTTCGGAACAAGCATTAAAGGACCAATGGGTCTTTGAATCTGCTGTGACCCTCTGCATCTCCCAGCCACTGACCTGATGGGAGAACTAGTACTATCAGGCGGAAGAGAAAGGAGACTGACGTTTCTATATCAAAAGCTCCCTTACTCAGAAGGCTCTGGAATCCTCTTATCACAGGGCGGTGATGGTGGTGGTCTCGTTATGAAAGAAACCACAACAGGCATTTCCCTAGGAGTATTCCTGGCTGTTATAAGAGGTGGGGACTATGATCAGAGTGATAATTCACAGGCACCACAGCTCCACAACAAAGTGTCTCCAGAGCTGGTTGCTGAAACAAGTTGGATGACAGAGATGGGAGTGATGTGACCCACAGGCATGCCTTAAACCAGTAGGCTCCTTAGATTCCAATATTTGCAACTATAAAATTATCAGAGTTCCAGTGTACAGTATTGTTTGATGTGAACATATACTTCTACTATTTCATTAATTAATTTATTTTTTGTTAGGTCTGAGAGCTAGAAACATACCAGATCTTCTTCTACACTGAAGGAAAACCAAGAAAGCAAGCAGCTGCTTTAGGAAACGAACAAGCTCTTCCTCCAAAACCAAACCCCCTGTGAGTGCATCTGTCCTAATAGGAACGCTATAAGACTTGTTAGAACTGCTCCTTAGGCTTTTCTGTGACTGTAATTACTTACAGGAATAGACAACTTCTTACTCAGGAGGATTCCTTATCTGGTTTGAATCCCTGACCTTGTGGTGAGCAACCATATCCTATCCCTCAGCACCACCATATCCCTTCATATCTCTGCACCAACAGGCACATGTTACAGGGTTTCTTAAAGGTCCCTTTTAGAAACCAAGTCATGACATTTTCAATATTATTATATAAATATTAACCCTGGACTATAAATAAGGAAGGTCATAGAAAAAATGATGGCCTTCAACTTGTGATGTTGAAAAAGAATGATGAAAGTACTGTGGGGCGGACTGGCAACATAACAAATGGATCTGTTTTGAAGGGAGTACAGTGAGAGAGTTCCTCAGAATCAAGGATGGGGCGACTTTGTTTCATGTAAAGTTATGATTCCTGTCCCTTGAGAAAGACATCATCCATGATAAAGTAGGAGATCAATGAAGAACAAGGTACATGATGAGATAGATTGACACAGTGGCTGTAACAATGAGCTAAAAATATTCATTGTGATTATGGTGTTGAGGGAGACGTTTTTTAGTTCTATTGTATTTTCAATCACTGTGAATTGGAACTGACTCTTTGGTACTTAACATAATAAAAAAGAAATCAAAATACACAACATTCTTCCCGGGTTGAATAACAGTGCTAGGGAAATGGTATATGATTTATGCAGAAAAGCACATCTAGCAAAGGGAAATATGTAACAGAATACATTGTCTTTATAAGTGCTCTTATGTTGACGTTCACTGTGTCTTGGATAATTATTGGCAGCACATGTCTTGTCTGCATATCAATCGAACTTTATGCATCCAAGGTTATATGAGCGCAGGATTGTTGTTAGAGACTCCTAATGAAGTCTCCAACATGAAAGAGAACCGTCTGAATAGATTTTCTTTTCTGAAATACTGATTGGAGAAAGTTATCAGTTCTTTAACCAACGGAATCACTGAGTGGTTTTGAACTGCCAATCTTTTTGCTAAAATTGAGCATTTAATCATTGTGCCACATACCTTTGTGGTCCAAGTTCTCCTGAGTATAACTTGCATGAATCTACCTTTACATTCTGAAGATTAACATTTCTCTTCATGGTGACCAGTGTTAAGACGTCATATAGATTTCTTCAACGTCAGTGCTACTGCTATTTTTTGTTCCGTGAGTATTCACTGTAGTATATGTAGAATATGCTGTCCTATATATTGTGTGTTTTCCGTAGCAACCCTGGACACTATCTGTAGTGTCAGAAACAGCTGCCACAGTTGTGATAACTAAGAGCGACTCTAGTAAAGGTCAAATACCCTATGAGAAATATCCAAGATGAATTGATGTACTTGGGTTATGGTGTTAGAGAATAATATTAAATATATCACGGGCTGCCTGAAGGACAAGCAGGTCTGTCTTGGAATAAGCACATCTTGGCTGCTTTTTAAAAAAAATATTTTATTAGGGACTCATACAACTGTTATCACAATCCATACATACATCAATTGTATAAAGCACATCTGTACATTCTTTGCCCTCATTGTTTTCAAAGCATTTGCTCTCCACTTAAGCCCTTTGCATCAAGTCCTCCCCCCCTCTCCGCTCCCCCCTCCCTAATGAGCCCTTGATAATTTATAAATTATTATTTTGTCATATCTTTCCCTGTGTGGCATCTCCCTTCACCCCCTTTTCTGTTGTCCGTCCCACAGGGAGGAGGTCACATGTAGATCCTTGTAATCGGTTCCCCCTTTCCGACCCACTCACCCTCTACCCTCCCAGTATTGCCCCTCACACCCCTGCTCCTAAAGGTATCATCCACCCTGGATTCACTGTGCCTCCAGCTCCTATCTGCATCAGTGTACATCCTCTGTTCTATCCAGACTTTCAAGGTAGAATTCGGATCATGATAGTTGGGGGGGGGGGGAGGGGCGGGGGAGGGAGGAAACATTTAGGAACTGGAGGAAAGCTATATTCTTCATCGGTGCTACATTTCCTCCCCTAGACCCCTCTGCGAGGGGATCTCCAGCAGCCGACAAATGGGCTTTGAGTTTCCACTCTGCACTTCCCCTTTCATTCACTATGGTAAGACATTTTTTTTTCTGATGATGCCTTATACCTGATCCCTTTGACACCCCGTGATCGCACAGGCTGGTGGTGCTTCTTCCATGTGGGCTTTGGTGCTTCTGAGCTAGATGGCCGCTTGTTCACCTTCAAGCCTTTAAGACCCCAGACACTATCTCTTGTGATAGCCGGGCACCATCAGCTTTCTTCACCACATTTGCTTGTTCACCCACTTTGGCTTCAGCGGTTGTGTCTGGAGGGTGAGCATCATAGAATGCCAATTTAATAGAAGAAAGTATTCATGCATTGAGGGAGTGCTTGAGTAGAGGCCCAAGGTCCTTCCGATTGGCTGCTTCTTGGAAGCATTCAAGTAAGCCTTTATTTCCTTTATTTGAGCATGTCATTAGGAGCACCACAACCCCGAGATTGGTCCTGTGCTTGGTAAAGTAGACTGTCAATGAAAAATAGAGAGTCTTTCAAGGAGGTGGATTGTCACAAAGGTTGCAATGATGAGTCCAAATGGAGGAATGATTGTAAGCAGAGTGCAGTTCCGAGCAGTATTTCATCCTGTTCTACATGGGATCTCTGGGAGTTGAAGCCAATTCCAGGGTAACAACAATTCAACATATTCAATATTATTTAGGTCATTCTGAGTTAAAATTACTACATAAATGTAGACTTGTGAGTGTTCACTGGAATGAAAACATTGAACATCCACCTGATGGCTTGGAGAAAATTTGAAGCTCACATGAGAATTTTTCCTGCACTAATATTTTTATAACAAGGCTGGTGGCATAGTGGTCATGTGTTGGTCTGAGATCTGTATGCAAGTGCCCACTGCAAAGAAGAAAGACAGGGCTTTCTACTCCCATAAGCAGTTAAAATTTCAGAAACCCACAGGGCGTCACTGTAAATTGTCATCAACTGGACGACAGTGAGTTTGTTTTTGTTTTGTTTTGTTTTATATTTCTAACTTTGACAACAAATAGCACTAGTTAATACCCTGAATGTAAACTGAGATTTCATCGATACCTGTTACTTTGAAGTCTGCCTTTGCATAAACGGTGAAACACAGACAAAACCCATTCCACTCAAAAGAAGGCAAGTTCAGACACATGAAGGTTCCCTAGAGTCTGTGCTTGGTGGTCCCTAGAGAGGTGCTGACAAGGTGGGGAAACCACAGCTTTTGATGGGAAACATCATTGACTTGTCTCTTTCACATCTGCTGAAACCATGACCTGATGTACTAAGGTTTGTGTCTGGGCTCACACTGACTTCCCATCACTGTGTCTCTAGCACAATAATACATGGCTGTGTCCTCAGGATTCATGGAGCTCAGTTTTAAATAAACTTCACCCTTGGAGGTGTCCCTGGTGATGCTGACCCGGGATTGGAGAGCTGGATTATACTTTGTGCCCCCATTATGCCATATTACCCCAATCCACTCCAGACCCTTTCCTAGAGCCTGGCGGATCCAGGTAACATGATTGCTGGTTAAAGAGAATCCAGAGACAGCACAGGTGAGAGACAGGGTCTGTGAGGGCTTCACCAGTCCAGGGCCTGACTCTTGTAGCTGCACCTGGGCCAGGACACCTGGGGATAAAGAGAAACACAGGGAGTCATGCGCTCAGATGCTGCATCTCCAGACTTCATGTAGGAATCTCTGAAGCACTCACCTCCCGGAGTCGCCACCAGAAAGAGGAACACCCACACAAAATTCATGTTCATGTGGATAAGATTTGTGACATCCAGAAAATGCTCTCCAGGGCAAGAAGAAATATGAATTTAAGTACATGCATGCTGTGGTTTCATGGGACTGGTATTTGCATGTGGGAGGTGCACTTGTATCTAAAGGTGGAAAGGGCTAAATGGAGCCCGTAGCTCTGGGACTCAGACTAGAAAAGCGATGCTGGTGGAGTCCTTGGGAGAACACAGTCCTCTGATGTCTCCACTTTACCAATTGTGTGCATATCGGTGCAGATTTCATGTTCAATGTAACTTTATGTGCATTCCCATCAAAAGTACCCAAATGATATATTGAAATTAAAGACAATCTCTATCCTCACCATGTTTGGAATCAAGATCAGATCAACCTGAAATTCTCATACCTCTGAACACAAAAAAAGTGAATATCATCCCAAATTCTTCCTTCCCCTATTACATTTCACAATATTTGGAACAAAGTAAAAGACACTTAAATGTTGTATGCAATATTTAGAGTTGGAATGAAATTGTTTCCTAACAACAGGTTTATTTGTGAGGTTAAAAGAAACCAAAGAAATAAGAAGAAGCTCATTTATCCTCCCATGAATTAGTACCGGGGGTGGGTGTTGGGCTCAGTGTCTTCAGAGAGTCCCCTGCTGGCAGCATCCCATCACATACAAGAGAGTGTTTCCTGGGCTCATACTGTCCTCCAACTTCTGTGGGTACCACAGCAACATTTTTTCTGGTCCCAAGTATTCTTGATATTGGTCAGGAGTGTTACCTGGAGTTGTCTCAGCAGGTTTCCTGCCATGGGCAGTAGAGCTACCACAGTGGTCAGCACAGCAGTTCTCGCTGACCAGGCACTGCAGTCCTTATCCAGGCTCCTGTCCTCACTTCTTTCTTCACTTGGTCCAGAGCTGGTGGGTCCTTAGCATTCCTGCAGGTCAGCTTTCTCCCTGAGGTTAGTTTTATGTCTGGACTCACACTGACTCTCCCTCACTGTAAAAAACTTTGGAGGTAGAGAGTGCTACAACTTGAAGACAATCTGAATTGGGTACAGTGGAAGGAAGTATGATCTATAGATATAGATAATTATATAGATATTACATATTCCGCAATAAAATACTGATTAAGAAAGAAATCTGCCTGAAAGACAATGAAGGTATTGAACAGAGTGTAGGCTTCACTCTTTCCACATGAAGAGAAAGATACTTAAAGCAGACTTCTATTCAAAATAATTGAAGCAAGAAAGTAAAAGTTATTTGTCCCATGTAAAGGAGGGAATTGTCAAGTCAGAATTCTTTTTGATGGGTGTCTGTGATGTGTGTGATAGGAAAGCTTACAGCTGTTGGCAATTGTTGAACATGATGATAATCTAAGGCCACTGAATCATTCATGAAAAGAATTGTTGAAAATTTATTTTGTTGCCTATACATGTACCATGAGAAAAATAAATTAAAAATGAAAGATAATTTCTTCATGCATAATCAGAAACTGATGGAAAGTCTTGCTGGTACAACACTTCAAAACACTAGCTAAAATATTGAACTGGAAAAGAGATTATGATATAAGCCAGAAATTTGAAATTAAAAAATTGTTAGCAATGGAATAGTCTTTATTTAATATTTAATTATTTTCTCATTTTTTTCTCCAAAACCATTTTATTTGGTGCTTATAATCATATCAATTCTTAGTTTAAGTGCATCAGGCAGCATTGAACAATTGTTACCAGAATCAGTTTCAAAACACCCCCTTCCTTCTTGAACTCCTTGGCATTAGCTCCCTTTTATCCCCGCCACCCCCTAGTGTAGGCCCCAGAATCTCTTATTCTCTTTGCTATCTCGATGTGTTCATCAATTCTGGGTGTCATCTAATGTAAAACAGATAAACAAAGAACAAAAATTCAAGAATGTTACCGCCCATGACAAAAATACATCTGAGATAAACCCAAATAGGAATTGGAAATTGAAGAAGCAGGCAGTCCAAGTGCAGTCTGCTGCCCTTCCCCAGAGTCCATCACAGACCCAGGTGTGCTTAGGACCAAATGTGTCAGGCTGGCTACTGGAATGTGATGACCTTGCTGTCTGACTGCCTTTCCCAAGGCTTCTGGATCTAAAATTACTCTTTAGTAGCTGGCATCCTACAACACACCTACCTTCTTCTGAACATAAGCTAACTTTCCCCAAACTGATTGTTACATACATTACATGGAATATACAAAACAACAACAACAAAACCATATCACTGCCTTCCAGTAGATTCCACCTTATAGCACAGCCTTCCAGTAGATTCCACCTTATAGCACAACCTTATTTCTCTATCTCTGCTGTTGAGGAGGGAACACTGTTCTTCACTTTCAGCACAAAGGAGGGATGCTTGCAAACCTCCATTCCTGCACTGGCCACAGTGTGAAACCACTGGCTGTGGAGACTGGTGCCCATTCCTGATGATGAGCCGGCTCTGTCTCTTCTCTCTGGGAGAAAACTATTGCATCCAATGCCTGTGAATAAGGTGTGCTTTTTCTGGTGACCTCAGACATTGGTTGAACGGAAATATTCTGTTAAGTCGTCCTTACACTATAAAAGAAGGGGAAAATGCAAATGGATGGAAGAATAAGGTTATTTTTATCAAGCTACTTTGTAAATTGAAGCACAATCAGAAAAAATATCTTTAAAAGGAAAACCATTAACATGTTAATAAATATAAACAATATCATAAATGATGTCACAGAAAAGATGAGATTATTAACCTAAAAACACAATGTAGGAAATTCTATGAAGATCATGGTAATGGGAAAAAAAACAATTCCTGACAATAGTATTAAATATGTTTAAACAAAATACAGAAAATAAACTAATGGACATAAGCAACCAAAATAAGATTCAAATTGGAAACACAATTAACGTAACTCACTGGCACTGACTCATAGTGACTGTCTAGAGTAGAGTAAATCTGCCTCTTAGAGTTTTAGGCACTGTAAAACTTTTTTAATTGAGAAATTGGCAATTTTATTATGAAATATATAATAGATAATATTATATCGATGTTAGATTTCTTATTTAATTTTCAATATTATTTTGTTAAAATAATTTTTGAAAGTATTCAAAATAAAAATATTTTAAAACATTTTTTCAAAACTAATATGTTTTATTTTTTTTTTATTTTTTATTTTTTTTAACAATTTATTGGGGCTGATACAATTCTTTTCACAGTTCATACATATACATACATCAATTGTATAAAGCACATCTGTACAGTCTTTGGCCTAATCATTTTTTTCTCTTTTCTTCTTTTACATTTTATTAGGGACTCCAACAGCTCTTACCACAATCCATACATATACATACATCAATTGTATAAAGCACATCCATACATTCCCTGCCCCAATCATTCTCAAGGCATTTGCTCTCCACTTGAGCCCCTTGCATCAGGTCCTCTTTTTTTCCCCCCCTCCCTCCCCTTTCCCCCCTCCCTCATATGCCCTTGGTAATTTATACCTCGTTATTTTGTCATATCTTGCCCTATTCGGGGTCTCCCTTCCCCCCTTCTCTGCTGTCCCTCTCCCAGGGAAGAGGTTACATGTGGCTCCTTGTAATCAGTTCCCCCTTCCCAACCCACTCACCCTCCACTCTCCCAGCATCGTCCCTCACGCCCTTGGTCCTGAAGGTATCATCCACCCTGGATTCCCTGTACCTCCAACCCTCATATGTACCAGTGTACAGCCTCTGTCCTATCCAGCCCTGCAAGGTAGAATTCGGATCATGGTAGTTGGGGGGAGGAAGCATCCAGGATCTGGGGGAAAGCTGTGTTCTTCATCGATACTACCTCACACCCTAATTAACCCATCTCCTCTCCTAAGCCCCTCTATGAGGGGATCTCCATTGGCCGACACTTGGGCCTTGGGTCTCCACTCTGCACTTCCCCCTTCATTTAATATAATATATATATACACATACATATATACATATACACATATATACACATACATACACACACTTATATCTTTTTTTTTTTTTTTTGCATGATGCCTTATATCTGGTCCCTTGGGCACCTCGTGATCGCACTGGCCGGTGCGCTTCTTCCATGTGGGCTTATTTGTTTCTGAGCGAGATGGCCGCTTGTTCACCTTCAAGCCTTTAAGACCCCAGACACTATCTCTTTTGATAGCCGGGCACCATCAGCTTTCTTCACCACATTTGCTTGTGCACCCATTTGTCTTCAGCGATCCTATCATGGAGGTGTGTAGTCTATGATATGATTTTTTGTTCTTTGATGCCTGGAAACTGATCCCTTTGGGACCACTCGATCACACAGGCTGATGTGTTCTTCCATGTGGACTTTGTTGCTTCTGAGCTAGATGGCCGCTTGTTTATCTTCAAGCCTTTAAGACCCCAGTCACTATCTCTTTTGATAGCCGGGCACCATCAGCTTTCTTCACCACATTTACTTGTTCACCCACTTTGGCTCCAGCCGTTGTGTCGGGAGAGTGAGCATCATAGAGTTCCAAATTAATAAAAGAAGGTATTCATGCATAGAGGGAGTGTTTGAGTAGAGGCCCAAGGTCCTTCCGCCACCTTAATACTTGACCTATAAATATCGACACAAAGATCTATTTCCCCAACCTCCTATATATATTTGCGTGTACATGTCTTTGTCTAGACCTCCATGAATGCCCTTTGACTCCTAGCTCTTTCCTCCATCTCCCTTGACCTTCCTCCTGCCCTACTACCATGCTTCATCGCCACCTGGGCTAGAGTATACCTCTTCTCTAAGCAACCTTACCCTTGATCATTTCCCATCAGGCCTGCCACTCCCCCTTCTCTACCCTTTGGGGTCCCATGTTTTTCCCTTGTCCCTGGGTTTGTTAACACCACTTCCTTACCCCCCCTACCCCCCACCCCAAGTCCCCCCGGAACTGTCGGTCCCGTTGTTTTTCATCCAGATAGTTCATCCAGCCTGTCCTATTCAGACAGACCTGTGGAGTCACTAACATGCACGAAAACTAGACAGAGGAACACAAAGCAACAGTATACAACCAGACAACAAAACAACCAAAACAAACCACTGAAAAAGAACAGAACAAAAGAGTTCACAAGAGAAAAGCTTGTAGTTAGTTCAGGGATCTTTGCTGGCCCTTAGGAGCGTTTTCCAGTCCAGTCTGTTGGGGCACCACGCCCTGGCCCCAAAGTCCACTTTCAGCATTCCCTGGGGACCTTGCCACTCCATTCCCTTGCTGTTCCGCTGCACTCCCCCAGTGATTTGCCTCGGTGTGGTGGGATCAGGTCAGGTGCAATTCCCACACTGTGTCTCCGGTGCTGTCCCCTGTATCGCCTTAGTCACTGAGGGGCATCATGTCTCATAGTAGGGCCAGCCATGTTGTTCTCTCTGTGGACTGGCTGCTCTACTCAGGAACATCATCATCACGGCCTGGTGGGCCAGGCTGTGCTCCACTCTCTCCTCCTGCCCCTTCATCTGCTCCCGTGTGCTCTGATCAAATATGTCCATCTCCCATAGCTGCAGGGTCAATGTCGTCCTTTGGAACAAGTTCTTTTCGGGGGAGGGGCAGGAATCCACTTAATTTATGGTGCTGGGGCCAGCCTCCCAGACCTCTCCACCGGTTCCGTCCTCCACGCCGGGATATTGCATTCACACCTTGCGACACTGGGTTGAAGTCTGGTCCCACTTTCCCTGTGGAGATATAAACCATACCCTCCCCTTGGGTGGATTAATGCCCCATTTCTGTCATGCTGATTGTACTTACCTCAGGGGACTCATGTTGTACCTGTCCCTTTGGGTCTGGCTTACCTCGCTTAACATAATTCCTTCCAGCTCTTCCCATGAAATAACGTGTTTCATGTGCTCATCGGTGCTTTTTAGTGCTGCATAATACTCCATTGTGTGTATGTGCCAAAGTTTGCTAATCCACTCGTCTATCGATGGAAACTTAGGCTGTTTCCAAGTCTTTGCTATTGTGAATTGTGCCGCAATAAACATTGGAGCGCATATGACTGGTCGTGTTTTATTTGCTGCTTCAACCGGGTATATGCCCAGTAGAGGGATGGCTGGGTCATAAGGTAGATCAATTTCCATTTTCTTTAGGTATCACCAGACTGCTTTCCACAGTGTCTGTACAAATCTGCACGACCACCAGCAGTGGAGGAGGGTTCCTATTTCACCACAGCCCCTCCAACACTTGTTGCTCTCTGATTTACTGATCTGAGGGGTGTTAGGTGGTATCTCATGGTTGTTTTGATTTGCATTTCTCTTATGGCAAGGGACTTCGAGCACTTTCTCATATATTTATTGGCCATATTGATCTCCTCTCTAGTGAAAGTTCTTCTCATTTCTTTTGCCCACTTCCTTAGGGGGTTAACTGTTTTCCTCTTTTTGCAGGTCATGATGGTGTTGTAGATTTTAGTAATGAGCCCTTTGTCTGACGTGTCATTACTAAAAATCTTCTCCCAGTCTGTGGGTTGCCTTGTCACCCTCTTGGCAAAGTCTTTCGAGGTGCACAGGTGTTTTATTCTTATTAGATCCCATTTGTCGATTTCCAGATCACCTGTGTGTGTCCCCTTCCCTGTTGCAGTGAGCCTATGTGCTCCCTGGGCCAGTGCTCTGAGATTAGTCCCGATTCCCTCCTTAATGGTCCTGATGGTTTGGGGTTTGACTTCTAGATCTGTGATCCACCTTGAGTGTATTCTTGTGCATGGGGTGAGGTAGACGTCTTGTTTCAACTTTCTACATGTGGATATCCATTGTTTCCAGCACCACTTATTAAAGAGGGCATCTGCTTCCCACTTGACGTTTTTGGGACCCTTGTCGAAGATCAGTTGTCTATATGCTGATGATTTTACTCCTGGGCTTTCTATTCTTTTCCACTGGTCTGAGTGTCTATCATTGTGCCAGTACCATGCTGTTTTGACCACTGCAGCTATGTAGTAGGCATTAAAATCAGGTAGGGCGAGTCCTCCAATTGTGTCCTTCTTCTTGAGGAGTTCTCTGCTAATTCTGGGTTTCTTCCCTCTCCATATGAAGTTGGTGGTCAGTTTTTCCAATTCTTTGAAGAAGGTTGATGGTAATTGGATTGGTATAGCATTGAACTTGTAGAGTGCTTTAGGAAGAACTGTCATCTTTACTATGTTCAGCCTACCTAACCATGAGCAGGGGAGCTTCATCCATTTGTGAAGGTCACTTTTGGTTTCCTGTAATAGGGTTTTATAATTATGCTTAGATAGGTCTTTAGTATTTTTTGTTAAGTATATTCCTAGGTATTTCAGTTTGTTCTTGGCTACTGTGAAGGGTACTTCCCTCTTAATCGCCTCTTCCATGGCCCTGTCCGATGTGTATAGAAACCCTACCGACTTCTGTTTATTGATCTTGTATCCTGCTACCCTTCCGTATTCCTCTATTGCTGTAAGTATTCCAACTGTGGAGTTTTGGGGGTCTTCAATGTATAGGATCATGTCATCTGCAAATAACGATAGTTTCACCTCCTCCTCTCCCAACTGGATCCCTTTGATGTCCTTCCGCTGTCTTATGTTGTTAGCCAGAACCTCCAAAACGATATTGAATAGAAGAGGGGACAGGGGGCATCCTTGTCTTGTACCCTTTTTCAGTGGTATTGTTCTTGTCTTTTCTCCATTGACTATGATGTTGGCTGTTGGTCTTTCATAGATAGCTTGTATGAGCTTGAGGAACTTACCTTCCAATCCTATCTTCATGAGTGTTTTGATTAGGAATGGATGCTGGATGTTGTCAAATGCTTTTTCTGCATCTATGGATATTATCATATGGTTTTTATCCTTTTTCTTCTCGATGTGGTGTATGATATTGATGGATTTTCGGATGTTAAACCATCCCTGCATCGCTGGGATGAATCCTACTTGGTCGTGGTGAATGATATGTTTGATGTTCCTTTGTATTCTATTGGCCAATATTTTGTTAAGGATTTTTGCATCTATGTTCATTAGAGATATTGGTCTATAATTCTCTACACTTGTGGGGTCTTTTCCCTGTTTGGGTATCAAAGTAATGCTGGCTTCGTAAAATGAGTTTGGGAGCTTGCCGTTCTTTTCTATGTTCTGGAATACTTTGTGGAGGATCGGTGTCAGCTCTTCCCTGAATGTTTGGTAAAATTCTGCTGTGTAGCCATCTGGCCCTGGGGCCTTTTTCCTTGGTAGGTTTTTGATGACACTCTCTATTTCTTCCTTCGCTATGGGTTTGTTGAGGTTCTTGATCTCTGTCTCAGATAATCTAGGGATAGATTGTTTTTCTAAATATTTATCCATGTCTTCCAGGTTTCTGAATTCATTAGAATACAAACCTTCATAGTACTTTGTGATTATCCTTTTTATCTCATTGGGGTCTGTTGTTATTGCCCCCGATTCATCCCTCATCCTGGCTATTGATGATTGTTCCTTTCTATCTTTGGTAAGCTTTGCCAGGGGAGTGTCAATTTTATTAATTCGTTCATAAAACCAGCTTCTAGTTGCGTTAATCCTTTGCATTGTTCTTTTGTCTTCCCACTGGTTTAACTCCGCCCTGATTTTTATTATTTCTTTTCTCTTGCTATTGGAGGGGTAGTTCTGTTGACTCTGTTCTAGTTGTTGGAGGTTTTGTGTTAACATATCTGTCATACGCCTTTCTTCTTTTTTCATGTATGCATTCAGTGATATCAAGCTACCTCTGATAACTGCCTTTGCAGTGTCCCATAAGTTTTGATATGTTGTATGCTCGTTCTCATTAGTTTCTAGAAATTTCCTGATATCCTCTCTGATCTGGACCTTAACCCATTCATGTCGCAGGAGATCGTTGTTTATTCTCCAATTGGTGGCCCTTGCTTTTCTGGGTGCCCTTCTATTAATCTCCAGCTTTATGGCATGGTGGTCTGAGAAAGACGTCTGGATAATATCTATGTGTTTGAATTTACTCAGGCTGGCCTTGTGCCCCAGCATGTGATCTATTCTTGAGAAAGATCCGTGTGGATTGGAGAAGAATGTGAAACCTTTTGCTTTTGGATGAAAGGCTCTATAGATGTCTATCAGGCCCTGTTGCCTAATTACATTGTTTAGCTCTCTGGCCTCTTTGCTGAGCTTCTTTCCCTGTGACCTGTCTTTCTCTGATAGTGGAGTGTTGAAGTCCCCCACTATTATTGTTGCTTCCGTGATTTCTTCTGTCATTTTTTTAATAGTTTGTTTGACGAAATTTGCCGCACCATTATTAGGTGCGTAAATATTCAGTATGCTTATTGCTTCCTGGTTTACTGAGCCTTTGAGCATTATGTAATGTCCCTCTTTGTCTCTTTTTATGTTTTGGATCTTGAGATCCATTTTGTCGGAGATTAAGATAGCCACTCCTGCCTTCTTGGAGTTACCATTTGCTTGGTAAACTTTCTGCCAGCCCTTTATTCTCAGCATATGCTTGTCTGCTTGCTTAAGGTGTGTCTCTTGCAGGCAGCAGATTGATGGGTTATGTTTTCTAATCCAATCCTCCAGCCTCTTTCTTTTAACATATGAATTGAGCCCATTTGTATTCAAAGTGACTATTACAATCTCTGGCTTCATGGTTGCCATATTCTGTTTTGTGTTTTGGGTCTTTGCCTATCTTCCTTCATATCAGTGTACTGCGTTTGAGTGGAGGGTTTCTATCCTGTCCTCTTTTCCATCTGAGACCGTGTTGTCCTGGTACGTGTTGCTGGTAAGTTGGCTTCTAGATGGAGATGGGCTATATGGTGGTCTCCTGGTGGTTCTAGTTGGAGCTTGATCTTCTGGCCATGGTGAGTCAGCCAGTATGTTCTGCAGGGTCGGGTGACTTGCAGTATATTTTTTGAGTTCTTCCTTGTCCTGGAAGACCCTTATCTTACCCTCTATCTTAATAGATAACTTGGCAGGGTATAGGATTCTGGGGGAGGCATTTTCATCTTTCAGTTTTTGGAAGATGTTGCTCCATTCTCTCCTCCTCTTCATGGTTTCAGCTGATAAGTCTGAGCATATCCTTACCTGCGCTCCTTTGTATGTGACTGTCTTCCTTTCTCTTGATGCTCGTAGAATTTTCTCTTTTTCCTCTAAGTTGGATAATTTTACAATTATATGCCTTGGCGTGTTCTTCTTGGTGTTTAGCTTAGCCGGCGTCCTCTCTGCTTCCTGTATGAGAGTCGGATTCTCCTTTGTTAGGTTGGGGAAATTTTCTTCCAGGAATTCCTTTGCTATCTTGGCGGTCGATTTGTGTGTTATGTTGTGTTCCGGTAGACCGATTATTCGAATATTATTCCTCTTCATAGCATCTGTCATTGATCTCAGGCTGTCTTCTGTTTCTTTAATTTTCCTATCTGATTGTTTTTCTCGCTTGCTTCATTTGGTTTGAGCGTCCTCGAGTTCACTGATACGGTTCTCAGCCTCCTCAAGCCTAGATATAGCTTCTGTGACCTTTTGTGTGGCCTCTGCTACCTCCTCTGTTAGTTTCTGCAGTTCCTTTTGGTGGATAGTATTCATCCCCTCTATTGTGCATTTCATCCCTTCTATCGTTGCATCCTTATTTTGGTTTGCTTCTCTTAGCTCCTGTATTACTGCAAGCAGAGTTCTGAAGATTTCCTTTTGTGGCTGATCTATATCTGTTTCTTCTATGAGTGACGTTAGGTCTGTTAAAGTGCCTCGTTTTTCTGATTTTTTTGTTGGGAGTGATGTGGTCTGTTGATTTTTCCTTGATCCTTTAATAGGCCCCATGCTTCTGGGAGACAGGAGTAACCTTATTGTGTGGAGGCTCAGGCCACTGTGCCGTCTCCTGGGGTGGCTGGGGCGGGCTGCGTCAGGCTTAGGGCTGGCACTGGGGACCCAACAGGGCCCCAGGTGGTGAGAGCTGGCTGGAGCTCACTGAGGGCTCCTCAGGGACTGCAAAGCCGAGACCCAGGCTCCCCTGCAGGTGGAGTGTTTGATCTGCCCGGGCTGTGAGTGGGCGCGGGGAGGCCCCTTGGATAGCTGCGCAGGCAGCTGCGGGACACTGCAGGGAACAATGGTGTTCGCTCTCCGCCCTTTTGGCGCGAAACCGCAGGGGGTAATGGCGCCGGCAAAGGAGGCTTGGCGCGAAACTGCAGGGGGCAATGGCGCCCTTCCTCTGCTCAGGCTCAGCACCCTGGGGAGGGCACCTACTCTTGTGCCTTGCGCAGGGGGGGGCCCTTGGTGGGCAGACTCTACAGCGCGGGGCGCGGCGCTCCGTGGAAGCTCAGGGTCCGGGACAGGCGCGGGTTGAGCTATGGCTCCTGTTGGCGGGAAGTGCTCAGCGCAGGGTCCCCGCCAGGAGTGGAGCTGGCGCTAGGCTGCCAGGGGCTGGCGGGGGCGGGCGGGGGTGGGAGGCCAGCGCACGGAGGGCAGGTGGAGAGGTCCGCGGCAGCGGTGCGGGTGGATGGTCCCCCGTGGGGGTCGCCAGACAACCCGCGGGTCCGCTCCCCTGAGCTTGGATGAATGGAGGGAGGGACGTGGGCCCGAGGGCAGATCGCTGCCCTGCGGGGAGAGGGGAACTGCGGGAGAGGAAAGCTTCTCTCCCAGTGGAGATCCGCGATTGGGGAGTGGGGAGTGGGCCGCTGGAGTAGGCAGGGCAGGCAAGTGGCTCTGGGCTGGCGTCGGGTTTGGGGATGGAGCCTAAGCCGGTCGCCAGTGAGCTCACGGCAGCTTAGTGGCCAGAGATGTCCCACTAGTCCGGTCCTCTTTCACCTAGACCCCTGCTCCGGACAAATACGTGGGGTAGGACTGGGGTGCTGTCCCAGGGGGATATTTCACTCACCAGACTCTTACTATTCAGCTACCTGGTCGCCAATCCCGCTTTCTTTGGAGGAGCTCTCAGAGTATGCGGGTGTCCCTGTCGGCCATCTTCCGGTATCTCTAAACTAATATGTTTTAACATTTTATTTCTTTCAAACAAAAACCCTTTTATTAAGACCTAATCCAGACATCATCCCATTCTACAGTTAAATTGTACCCAGCAGTGTTTTAGAGTTAGAAAACATGTTTTTTCCTTCTTCAACTCCTATTAACTCCCCCATCTCTCTTGCTGAAACCCCCAGGAACCCTTATTCTGTAGAGTCACCCACCCTGTGCTTCATACATTAAGAAACATATAAAAATATATGAGGATCAAAAGTGCTACCAACAATAACAAAACACAGCAGAATTAATCCCTTAAATTTGTAAAAAATCACATAAAATGTTAAAACCCAGATTCAGCACAAAATTCATAAAAGGAGAGATCAAGTGAAAAGTTTTAACCATCAAAGTCAGATGTGTCACTCTGAAATTCTATAGTCATCTCTCCAATACTCTCTGATCACCAGCTTTTTCCACCCCTCAGTTACGGTCAGAGGGAAATCACAGGAGGTGTATTCCCTGTGGAGATCCTGCAAGTGTATTTTGAGCTTCCACTGTCATCCATGGCCTTCTGCATGCCAGAATCTCACAAGTTAAGCTCTGATACTATTTAAAAATTTTTGGTTTTGTTTTTTAAGCTCTGATACTATTGGCTTCTTTGGATTTGGATTATATAATTTACATTCCTTGTAAATCTTTTTAAAGCCTCATCTGTCTCCCTTGGAGTGGCTGATGCTTTTGAACTGCTTACCTTGTACTTAGCATCCCAATGTGAAATCCACTATGCCACCAGGGTAGTGGAGTTGTAAATAACCTTTATTTGCATATATTATATATTAGTTATTTATTATACTTTGTTCTCCTGATTGAAAAACATATAGCTGTAATTTAATTAGGACTGGTACATTTATTAAATTTTAAATGTTAAATAATTTTAAAATTATTTAACATTTAAAATTTTAAAAAACGGTTTCAGATTATTTTAGGTAATTACACTTAGCTGACCATTCTGCACCTCAGGCCATCAAAGATGCTGGGTGTTTTAGAGTCACTTTTACTCATGAAGACTTACAGCAAATAAGTAAACTTCCAAGTCCTGAACCATCCTCACTTGCTCTTAAGTTTGATACCATTTTTGCAGCCACTCTGTCTGTGCTTCTAACTGAGCGTTTTCCTCTGTTTTGCTGACACTCTACCAAACAGGATGTCCTTTCTCTAGGAACCAGTTCCCCTGATCACAGATTCAAAATACGTGTGAAGTCACACTATTCTCAGTTCTAAAAAGCATTCTGAGATATGAGTGTGGAATGTCCTCCTCTTATGACACATTTGCTTTCTTTTGGAAATCAAAGTTTTCATTCCAACAAGCGTTCACTTCCTTGGGACTCCAATGAGTAATCTTACAAAGGAGTCCGCGAACCAGACAGCTCATTCCAGTTCACCTGTTCCCCTCTGTGCCTGGAACACTTGTTTTTGCATCAAGGGAGACAGTGGAGAGCAAGCATTATGAAGGATATGCCACAAGTTTAGCCCCAGAAGTCACCCATTTATTTTCTCAGACTTAGAGATCTTTAGTCAATTATCACACACAGTGCACAGGGAGCATTGTAGAAAGAACTCCAGAGGCCTGCCCGGGCTGTAATAGATCAGCGAGCTCAGGACATTTGAAATCATGCTTTGCACTCATGAATCTGTGCGTGCCTGTATTTCATTGTCAACAGATTTTGAGTAACAGATAGTATGAGAATGACCATGATAATCAGTTTGTAGAGAAGGAAACTCGGTCATACAAGATGAGTACGAAGGATCAGAGTAACTTTAATATTTGTTCCTCCGTTCAAGTATGCAGGGAGGAAATTAAAATTTAGAGGTGAGTGGAGAGAAAAAAAATTGTCCCTGGTGTGGCTGAGAGGTAAGAGAGGAAACCCTCATTCAACAGGAAATCCTCCCTGTCATGCATGTGTCTGTCTAGGACTGGGTGTGTGTGTTCAGTGGGTCCTGCACGCCCCCTGCTGCCCAATGTGTTCCCTGCAGGGGAGGCTTGTGTCGGCTCACACTGACTTCCCTCACTGTTCCTTGCACAGTAATACATGGCGGTGTCCTTAGCAGTCACGGAGCTCAGCTGCAGGGAGAACTGATTCCTCCATGTGTCTCTGGTGATGGAAAGTCGGCTCAGGAATGACGGGTTATAATCTGTACCACCATCATAATCTCTGTATCTCATCCACCACAGTCCTTTCTCTCAGGTCTGGCAGATCCAGTTCCAGTCGTAACCAATGCTGGTGATGGAGACACCAGAGACAGTGCAGGTGAGGGACAGCTTCTGGGAGAGTTTCACCAGTGCTGGCCCTGACTCCTGAGGCGGCACCTGGGACAGGACGCCTGTAAATAAAAATAATTGGAATATGTCAGTCACTTGCAGTTACAACCATCCCCATAGAATCAACACTGATATATGAGACCCTCAGGTTGAGGAACTGTCACCAGGCACAGAACTCACAGAAATGGCATCTTTAGACCACAGTTCTGCTTTCCCAAGGGACCCACAGCCCTGTCAGAAGAGAACTGATAGCTTTCAGTACCCAAGGCTGGGATTTTAACCTAGTGCCTGCAGAATGATTTGCATAGGAGGGAACCCTGTGTTTATCAATAGAGGTTCTTTTGTTTCTTCTGAGGCCATTGTAGGGTAATTCTTCTTTTGAACTTATTTGTGTGTTAGGCTGCAATGAGAGATCTCTTTTCCTAAAAGGTGTGTGTGAATGGCCAAAGGAAAACCCAGCATTTCTGAGCCCAGTGTTCTCTCCCTCCAGCCTTCATTGCTCCTGCCCTGACTGAGGCTCCCGTATATCCTGTGTGTCGAGGGCTGGACAGTATGGAATTATCCTGTGTGTCGAGGACTGGGCAGTATGGAGTTCCTTGAAACCATCAGGTCCACCCGAGAGTATCATCATTGCCCCACACTCTCCAACACCCATGTCTTCTTTAGACACTGATGCTGTGAGGCAGAACTATGGGCTGTCACTCTACGTGCCAAAGCCTCTCTCGACCCTTACAGGAAGTGGGAAGCTGCTTAAGGCTAAAGGGCATGCTCACATTCAGGTCTTTGTGAGAGGAAGCCGGCACACCTGGTTGAGACGCCATCTAGGTCAGATGGGCTTGATTCAGCCAATGGGTTTAACCAGTATGGTCGACCACGCCTCCCAACTGGGGCCCTGAAAATGCCAAAAACTTTGAGACTACGCCTCTCTCCCAGCAGACACTCTGCAGTTCAGTGCCTCCCGGCACTTAATAATTTAAGTATAAATTATTTCAGGAATTGTAAAATCATGCTTTGTTTTGAATTGTTTTCTCTTCAAAAGATATTTGGCGTCAGATGTGCACACATACAGTTTCAACCAACTGGCATTTGGGGAAAAATACAACAGTGGAGAGAAACGGAATGTGTTGAAAGAAGCACATTGAGGGCAGAATTTAATGACATTGAGAGAACACTGGGCCTTCTGGGATTGATTTCAACTTATCCCAAGTTTGATGTGTTTCTCCCTGTCTTCTCAGGAAGAACGATGGATTTTCATTTTCAGGGCAGGAAAATAAGAGATATTTGAACTGCCCTTCCGGAGGAGTTCCCGGAGAGGCTCTCGGCTTGGGTAAATTGGGAAAGTCTAGACACAAGAGGAAACAAGCACTCAGCACCCCTGTCCTTGCTCCCATGGCAAAAACTGTGTCCCCTGTACCCTGAGCTCCCTCTGCTGCCCTCTTGGTCTCCTGACGCTTGAGATGTTTGTCCACGTTCCTTTCACCGTGCCTCCTGGTACTTTTCCCACATAATACATGCCAGTGTCTCCAGGTTTCAGATTATTGCTAAAACATGCTTAGCTGGCTGAGCTATCATGGTTGCAGTGTGTTGATTTTGAAGACGGGGCTGTTGCTAAAATTGTCATCACTAGGCTTCTTTGCCACATAACACACGCTTTGTTTCCCAGAGCCTGATAGATCTAGAAACTTGCTATCTGCAGACATGGCAGTGAGACATAGCCCTCTGAGAAAGCTTTCTGAGCCCATCACTGGTCTGTAGCAGCTCTACCTGCACCATTACACCTAGGAGTACAGAGGAGATCTAATTTAAAAGAGTTCTAAGATGAAAAGCACTGTGTTTGATGTTCAAGGTGCTCACAGGGTAAGACATCCATGTCACCAAGAAGAATCCAGAAGGGTGTCACCGCCACAGGTATCTCTGATCAACATGGGAAGAATATGAGTTTGAGTTGTGCTGCCATATTTTACACTGCAGGTGATCCACGTGTGCTGTGTTTGTGGAAGCAGAAGGTTGGCTCTGAGTAGGAAAGGCTGAGCAATGGCCCCTGGAGGGGATGTTCCTGACCCGCGTTCTGTGATTCAATCTCTCCTCTTCATCATTCACACTGACTGTGGACAAACAAGTCCTCCCTGAAAACCATGGGCAGTTTGGTAGAAATGCACGTGGTTGGCCTGAGCTGTGAGCCACAATGAAGGAAATTCCCGAGGATGCCATTTTCCTTGGTGACCTTCTTTCTTGGTAGCTCCATCCTATCCTAAGGACAAGGTTAGTCTATGAGAGATTCAGGCTATTGGGTAAAGTGAGGGTAAAATGATGACTATTTCTGAGCATCCACTTCTCTTAAAAAATAACAAAATGACATTTTATTGATAATTTATCCACATAATATACAATTCAGTAATTCAACCATATCAAAAGGGTTGTATAATCCTTACCACAATCAATTTTACATTATTTTCTCCCCCATAATCATTATCATTTATGTAACTTTTTATTTTGCAAAAATATACTCAAGAAAGCAGTTACCAATTCAACAACTTCTACATGTGTGCTTCGGTGCCACTGACCATTCTTTTTATGTTGTACAACTATTATTTTTATTCTTCTGTGAATTGCTACACACCCATTAAAATGAATTCACTGTCCCCTAAGCAAAAATTCTTCCTCCTTCACGCACAGTAAAATGTTTGGTTTCTTTTTAAAAATAATTTTCTTGATATAATTTTCACACTTCCCTTGTTAAACCAGACCTAAAAAGAGTTCCGTATGCATCATCACAATCAGCTCTAATGTTTCCTCCTGCCTCCCGCACCCTCTGATCACTCCCCAATTACCTTCTCCCTCCCCTTCCAGATAAACCATTGCCTCAGTGGTTGTCTTTATGTATCCACTTCTTCTGTGCTCCAAACAGGAAACAAATAACAGAAACTATAAACAAATACAGAAAGATAGAATAATAGCGCTGGAGGCTCAGGGAATCCAGGGTGGACGATACCTTCAGGACCAGGGGCGTGAGGGGCGAGGCTGGGAGAGTGGAGGGTGAGTGGGTTGGAAAGGGGGAACTGATTAAAAGGATCCACATGTGACCTCCTCCCTGAGAGATGGACTGCAGAGAAGGCGGGGAAGGGAGACTCAGGATAGGGCAAGATATAACAAAATAACAATCTGTGGATTATCAAGGGCTCATGAGGGAGGGGGGAGCAGGGACGGAGGGGAAGAAAAAGAGGACCTGATGCAGAGGGCTTAAGTGGAGAGCAAATGCTTTGAGAGTGATCAGGGAAAAGAATGTACGGATGTGCTTTATACAATTGATGCATGTATATGTGTGGATTGAGATAAGAGTTGTATGAGCCCCTAATAAAATGTACCAAAAAGAAAGAAAATGATTAGGGCAAAGAATATACAGATGTACTTTATACAATTGATGTATGTATATGCATGGATTGTGATAAGAGTTGTATGAGCCCCTAATAAAATATTTTAAAAATAAATAAATAAAGCATACAAAAAAGGGGGGAGCACCCACTTCTCTTCTCATTTCGTCCTCCTCATCTACCTTGGTGGTTGTGGAGTCTCACCTGTCACTTTCCAGGTACTCGATAGAAGTGCCCATGGTTTGTGACAAGATTTAGCTAGATCAGTGCTCTAGGTGATCTTATTCTGAGGACAGGATCTTATAACATGGCTCTGCACAATCCTCGCCTTCATGGGGAGATCACTAAAGATAAGGGCATTAGAGCAAAGTGTGGTGAAGAAAGCAAATGGCGCAAGGCTATCGATTATCTGGGGTCTTAAAGGTCTTGTCATCAAACAAGCACCAGTCTAAGTGAGGCGTCAAGTAAGTCCACACTGAAGAAGCACATCAGCCTGTGTGATCCAAAGATGGTGACAACAAAATACAAATATGATGAAGGGAAAAGTTTCAGAGCTACAATTGTGAACCTCCACTTTGTTAAAGGCTAAGTGGACAGTGGGAACTCAAAGTCCATCTGGAGAATATCTAGTCATATTAGGCCTTTGGCAGATCCTCTTGACAAGCTTTATTATCAGACAGAGATGACTGCAAACTTGATCATAGTGGATCAGACCATGGCATAATATGATACTTGGTCAGTTGACCTACCTCTTGACCCAACCTGAATTTGCTCTAGGGTCAAGTATTTCTCACTTGTTCTACAACAGATCCCCACCCACCTCTGGACTTTAAAATACTGAAGGTGAACTTTCCTTTCTTACTCTTTACTTTCATTTTTATAATGTTTTTATTCTCTTCCTGCTGTTTTGTTTTTGTGTTTTATTGTTTCTATGTGTTTTATTGTTTCTATTGGGTTTCCAAGTGTGTTAAGCACAGAAGGAGTGGATACTTAGAGACAATAACTGATACATTGGTCTGGGGCATGTGGGGAGCAAAGGAGTCAGGAGGGTGAGGGGATTTGGGGAGCAAGCAATGAATGCAAGAGGGGGAGGGAACATAAGAATTTGTTATGATATAGGTATATATATATATATATTTACAATTCTTTTAAAAAGTGATTTAACTATGTAAGTGTATTACATGTGAATATTATATTAAAAACCCCTACATTAAAAGCCATCAATAAGGCAAAGCCCAGGATGATGTAGAATAGCTGCTGCTTCAGAGAGGGGTTCCTGCATAACCAAGGATGAGGCTCCCAAACCCAGTCCCAATGCCGGCTCCAGAGACACCACTCCAACTGTTCCAGTCCCGGCTCCAATGAGCTTGGCTGCTGTGTCAATGTCCCTTGAGATGGTGCTGACTAGAAGCTTCGACAAGGGATCAGTGAGGTCAGGGAATGTGGGACTCTCGAGCTGATGAAGTGCTCATCTGTCAGTGTCTCCAGTTATTTCGGCACCTACACAGACAAGGGTCGAGTCAACAACTGGGAGGTGTTCCTGACCAGGGAAAGGGTGGAGATGAATTTGGTGCAGGCATACATTTTTAGGGGATGAGGAGTAGTGTCAGGGGAGTTGCTCTTGGTGCAGAGAAGATAGACAGCTCTACACCTATTCTTGATATGACTGAATTATTGAATTGAAGCATATGTACATGAAGTTACAATAAAATTGTTTTAAGGAAGAATGTTGTCTGTTACTTATGCAGACCTTCAGATAGGGCTTTGGTTAACAGGCTCATGGCCAAGAGTCTCTCTTTGTGAATAAAATTCTATCAGCACACGGCTATGTCCTTCTCTACTGCTTGCTGCTATTTTCACACTCCGTCAGTTGGGTTCAGTAATAGTCTCCAAGAGTATATGACCAGTGGAATCATAAAGTATGATTTTCAGGCCTTTTTCAAAAAAGAAATTTGCTGATCCTTGATCTAGGGGAAGAGTCAGGAAGAAAAACAGCAAGACATTCGGAAATATATAATTTTAAACTATAATGATTATTTGACAGAATATAATATTTTAAATTTTTCACTTGAATGGATAGGTAAGAACTACCTACCATGGTTGTACAGTGGTGACTTGCCCAGTAGTTAAATGAAAAGTCAATCATTCAGACCCAGCAACTGCTCTGTGGGAGAAATTTTTGGTAGAATAACCTCATAAGGAACTACAGGCTTGGTATTCTTATATGAGAAGTTCTCATCTGTCCTATAGGATTACTAGGAGTTGGAAATGATCAGTTTTAGCAGACTTTTAGTTTGGGTGAAAAGCAACTTTTTTCAATATATTATACTTGAATAAATGACACCAATTTTCAAACCACCAACTTTACAGCCATTAGTTGAGTCCTTAACAGTTAGCACTACCCAGGAACTTCACTGAGTCTGCCTGAAAGCTATTCGACTGTGGCAGTTAAGTGATTTCCTGTCAACTTGCAAAGGAATGAACTCTAGCCTGTCAATCAGTTTGCAGCTAAATGACCTAATTTGGAGGTGCAAATAAGATAAACATCTCACTAGAGGCCACATACATTCTCTCCATGCGAGGCATTCCTGTTCACAAGTCACATGGAGCTACGCAAATAGCAGCCAGAGCCTTGGAGTTGGAGGAGTCCCATGGAAACCCATGTTAGCACTAAGATGCTTTCAAGGCCACTGGATCCACAAGACCTTCCACCCACTAACTAGCCTGTGATCTGCCTGTACTCAGCGTTGTTGCATATGTTGCATGAATCGAGAGGAATTTACAGATTGGTGTCAGACATATGGACTACTATTGGACTTATAAGTTTGATCTGTCCTGGGCTGGTATGCTTTCTCAATTTACAATTGCTGCTTCTATAAAGCTCTTTCTATACACATAGAAGTGCCTATGAATTGATTTCTACAATCCACCCAGACTAACATACTGACCTCAAGACATATGCTGATCACCCCTGACAGAGTAATATACACTCCCTGTAGAACAAGCTCATTTGTTTGTTTTCCTCTCCAACAGAATGTTTTCTCTTCTTACAACTTTGAATCCACAAATATTAAGGGTAGGCACTGAATCATAAACAATATAGATTCCAAGTGGGAAACTATGAGATGAAGAACCCTGGATCAAAGTAAGAAACCTGACTTGAAACTCCCTCTCCAAATGCTCCAGAGTCAGAATGCTTCCTTCTTTTCAGGCCCTTACAGCACCCTACAATACACAGCTCCCTCCCTGCATGGGCGGTTCATATCTGTACTCACACTGACTTCCCTCCGTGTGTCTTACCCACCGTAATACATGGAATTGTGATTGACTTTTAGACTGTCCATTCGCTGATACAGTGTGTTCTTGGCAATGTTTCTAGAGATGGTACACCAGCCTTCACGGAATCTACATAATATGCGATAGCAACAGTACTAATATGTGAAACCCACTGTAGGCCTGGAGCATGACTGATACAGGTCACAGCAGTGCTACTGAAAGTGAATCCAGAGATTGCACAAAAGAATCTCAAAGACATCTTAAGCTCCCTCAAGTCTCCTTCAGACCCAGCCGGTTGCACATTAGTGTTGACACTTGTAAACACAGAATATGCTGGTCATGAAAACCATGACATATTTCCAGTCTCCTGCTCCACACACTAGCTCTCAATAAAATGACTTGTTAAAATACCTGAGTGAGACAAGTCTGTGTTCATACAAACTACTGAATGGGCTTACCTGGGGACTCTGGTACTGAGGATCTTTTCCCAGAGCTGTATGGTTGGGAATGGTGTGGATTTTATTAGCAGAAGGGGCGGGGGGCGGTATTTGCATATCTTCCTAATATACAGTGGCAACTATGGCTGAATATTTTCAAAATGCTCACTGTTCCACCTTAAACGTAAATGAGTCTCCCAGAAGGATTCATTGGGATTATTACTTGGAAATGGTTCCTTATTATGTGATTGCGATACACAGAATACAGTCCTGTTCATATTGTTTCATACACAATAAGCGATTTATATATAGCTGATTTAAGACAGTATGTATGCTCATTTGCTTAACATATTTCACTCAATTTATTTCATTTATGTGGCAATAGACCCATAAGTTTATATCTAGTCAGCATGAATTGATTTTAATGCTTAACATCTTAGAGAAGGAACAAGCATATACTACAATTTATCTCTTTTTAGACATTTAGGTTATTTCTCATTTCTGGTTTTATAATGAAAGTTACTATTTGGGTTGAAATAAAGGAGAAGAGAAAAAAGCATTCACATTAATATTACAAGAAATCACAGTAACAGACATGGCCTTACAGTAAACTTTTCTTCAACACAATTGTAATATTAACAATAAATATCATATTTTTAGTGAGAGCGTTCCCATTAGGACAGAAACACACCAAAGTCTTAACTTTGCTAGAGAAGATGTCTTAGATGACATTGGAACTGCATAAAGATTTTTCTAAAATATTTAATAGTTTAAAGCCTCTTGTGTCAAAGTCAATAGGATCTCCCAGAAGCACAGACTTACGACAATACTTGCTTTATTGCAGAACATATCTTAAGATGTAGATAACAAATGTGGCGAAGAAAGCTGATGTTGCCTGGCTATCGAAAGAGATAGTGTCTGGGGTCTTAAAGGCTTGAAGGTGAACAAGCGGTCATGTAGCTCAGAAGCAACAAAGCCCACATGGAAGAAGCACACCAGCCTGGGCGATCACGAGATGCCAAAGGGACCAGGTATAAGGCATCATGCAAAAAAAAATGTGTATATATATGTGTATGTGTATATATATACATACCATAGTGAATGAAGGGGGAAGTGCAGAGTGGAGACCCAAGGCCCATTTACCGGCCACTGGAGATCCCCTCACAGAGGGGTTTAGGAGAGGAGATGGGTCAGTCAGGGTGTGATGTAGTACTGATGAAGAACACAGCTTTCCCCAGATCCAGCATGCTTCCTCCCCCAACTACCATGATCCGAATTCTACCTTGCAGGACTGGATTGGGCAGAGGTTGTACACTGGTGCATATGGGAGCTGGAGGCACAGGGAATCCAGGGTGGATGATACCTTCAGGAGCAGGGGTGTGAGAGGTGATACTAGGAGAGTAGAGGGTGAGTGGGTTGGAAAGGGGGAACTGATTATAATGATCCACATGTGACCTCCTCCCTGGGAGCTGGATGGCAGAGAAGGGGGCGTAGGGATACTCCAGATAGGACAAGATATGACAAAATAACAATCTATAAAATATCAAGAGCTCATGAGGGAGGGGGGAGCAGGGAGGGAGGGGAAAAAAAGAGAACCCGTTGCAAAGGGCTTAAGTGGAGAGCAAATGCTTTGAAAATGATTAGGGCAAAGAATGTGCGGATGTGCTTTATACAATTGATGTTTGTATATGTATGTACTGTGATAAGAGTTGTATGAGCCCCTAATAAAATATTTTAAAAAAGAGGTAAGTAACAAACAAAATTGATTTCCTTCTAATCGCTTGATGGTGGCTAGGGTAGCAGGAGAGTAATCACTGACAAAATGCAACCAAACTTACCTCTCCTGAAACTCAACAGAATAAAATCACTGAAAGGCTAGGTGTACATTCATAAAAATCTATATCTGACACAGATAAGAACAAATCTGAAATTATGTCCAGAAGTTACTCTTCAGTTTGTTTGTGTATGAAGTCTTCCATTTCAAGAGGAACATAGACATTTGTAGCTGAAAATATTTTTCAACAAGGGAAAAAGGAAAGGGCAGGCACAGCTTCTCGACCTTTGCAGGAGGAAAGAAACAACGAAAAAGTCGTATCTCAGATGCAGGTTCTAAAAGGAAAGAAATGGGCTTACTTCAGGCAATGGTAGTTACCTGGACTTGAGGTGGGTGATCTTCAGTGGGGCCTTATACCCTGGGTACCATCAATCCTCCAAGGCCAAGCCAAGCAGCTCTTCTACTGAGGCATCTTGAGCAGGTTGCTCCGGAGGTGTAGTGGAATAAACTGTACCACACACTTTGTGTTCAGTGGGGCAGTCATTTCCCCAGCAACCTTTCTGTTCATACTATGGACATTACTTTCTTGGAGGTAACAAATTAGGACATACATTTGCCCATGGCCCCGAGTGGGAGCATCTGAAGCAGGGTGCTCATGGTTCACTCGTGGGCGGCCCAATAACTAGTTTAGATACACCCACTCGGTCCTGGAGGGCACTTGCTAACATTTGAAATTTAACCTTAAGTCTTGATAGCTTATATAACTTTTCCTGATCCTCGCTACTGTTGAAAACTTTGAATGCTGCACTGCGATCTTGCTGTGAAGTCTGGGGCCACAGTCTAACTTTTTAAGGTTTCTTTTAATGTCTGGAGCTGATTGTGAGATGAAATTTGAGTGACGTACAATGATCCCTTTTGGTGTAGTAGGGTCTACTTTCATATATTTAAACCTTCTGGAAGATGATGTGACAGAAATTTGGCAGAATTTTCATTTGGTTCCTAAATGATTTCCCTAATTTTGTCATAATTGGCTGCTTTATTTGAGGCTTTTGGCAAGCCCTCAATGAGATGAAAATCATATCATTTTGAAGAATTGGGTGCTCATGATCATCTGATAATTCTAATTAGGGTTGTGCTTGGGAACTTCCTTGAAGTCCACGGGCTTAACCCAGTCTGGGCATACCCTTCATCAGCTCTCTTTGTGCAGCTATCCAGATTCTCTCCCGATCTTCAGGGGTCAAGATAGTTGTTAAAATCATATGGATGTCATGACAGGTAAGATCATATGACTGAGTGAGATATTTAAATTATTTTATTGTTTATCTTTTATTTCATAATCATAAACTTAACTCTGCTTTCCAGCTAGACACAGGAGAAATAAGGAAAGTAGGAAACCTGAGTAACTGGAGGGAGAGCACAAGATTAAACGATACTGCAAGCACATTGGGAACAGAAGGGTGATTTCTCAAGCTACAAAAGGAATGGTCTGGTGCTTAAGATAAAACATGAAAATTCAGATCAAATTTAATTAGAGTTGTCCACAGTCAGCAATGGTGATCTTCTTGCTGGTTTTGCCATTCGTGGAACCAAAACGCTCCATGGCTTCCACAATATTCATGCCTTCTTTCACCAGACCGAAGACCATGTGCTTGCCATCCAACCACTCAGTCTTTGCGGGACAGATAACTGACTGGGAACCGTTCGTAGTGGGCCCAGTATTTGCATAGACAGGGTGCCAGGACTTGTGTGCTTCAGGATGAAGTTCTCATCTTCAAATTTCTCTCTATAGATGGACTTGCACCAGTGCCATTATGGCATGTGAAATCACCACCCTGGCAAATGAACTCTGGAATGCGCCTGTGAAAGAAGGAGCCTTTATAACCAAAGCCTTTCCCCTCAGTACTCAGAGTGCGGAAGTTTTCTGCTGTCTTTGAAACTTGTCTGCAAACAGCTTGAAAGAGATGCAGCCGAGGGGCTCACCATTGACAGCTATGTCGAAAAACACAGTAGGGGTGACCGTGGCTGGACCAGAAACCCTAAAAATTCAAGCAGCAGCATCTGCAAAGCCGATATTTAAATTCTTTAATGTAAGTGTCTGGGTCCAATGTATAGCATCTAAGATGTTTTCCTAAGCCTGAAAAATAATTTAACAAAAAAGGGATCTGAATTTTTACTAGCCTCTCTGCTCCTGCAACATCACAGAGGGTACTGAGGGGGGATAGGATTGAGCATGGATGCTTTGGATTTGAAGGAGCTGTCTTTGTGCTGGAGAGGGCTGGACATAAAAGAATGAGAGTTGGAGATGGTGCTGGCAGTAGGGGACAGGTGTCAGATGTCTTATAACATGGCAAGGGTGGGAGGGGAACTGGTGACAGAGAGGTGGGAGGACTGGACAATCATGGTATGGACAAGGGAGGAGTTTGGGTAGAAAGTGTATGAGGTAACAGGGTAGGGGATACTGGATTACAGAGTGTGGGCTCAGAGGTGGTGGGAGGGTGTTGAAACAAGGCAGGAGTGGGAGGAGGTGGTGAGGAGGAAGGCTGAAGAAGAATGAGACACTATAGCAAGAGATATAGGGTTACAGTCTGGCAACTGGGAGAATGTAGCAGCATCCTGTGGGTTGGAGAAACCTGAAGGAGGTTGTAAAGGGGAGGGGAGAAAGAAGGCACAGCTGCAGTTTGGTCAGAGACAATAGGCACTGAAATTGGCGGCATATCATGAACAGAAGGATCACAGACTGATTCTTAGTCTGAGAGAGGAACATTCTCCTGAACCAGTAGGACTTGCATAGTGGAACAATTCTGAAATAAATGAGGTTGAGCACAAAGGAGAAAACTTGGATATACGGAATATCAGAATATATTTTGTAGATTAAAAAGAAATTATTGAGATCTTGAAAAAATTTAAAATCAAGTATACCACCTGGTGACCATCTTGAATTGTTGTCCAATTTGTACTGCAGTCATGCATTATTACATGAGAAAATCAATTTTCCCCTATGAATAACTGATTTAAGACCGAGTGAATTGAAGTTTGCCAGTACACAAACTAGAAGTATTTTATGCCATTGCTTAGTGTGGTAGTTATATAAACATTTGACAATTTGATGATTAAGACTGAAGGGGTGGAGTCCAGCCTGCCAATCAAAATATAACCAATGGCCCCTGTGTGGGTACGGCCTTCTCCTGACAATTTTGGAATTCCGGAATTTCCTTCTTGGAGGCAGGAGACAGTCTCTCTCTCTCTCTCTCTCTCTCTCTCTCTCTCTCTCTCTCTCTCTCTCTCTCTCTCTCTCTTTCTCGGCTCACTCTCTTAGAGACGCTCTACTGACCAGACACATGATACTATGCTGATAGACCCCATGCCCTGGGAACTAGAGAAGCCACATGGAGACCCCTGCCAATGCTGAGATGCTTACACCACCACTGAATCCAGACTTTCTACCCACTGGCCTGTGATTATCCTGCATTCAGCATCATTGCATGTGTTTCTTACGTCTGAAGGGGACTTCATGGATTGGTATCGGACATATGGGCTAATATCAGACTTATGGGCTTGAACTGGACTGGGTGGGAATGCTTTGTTAATGTACAATTTCTCTTTATATAAACCTCTTATACACACGACTTTCTATGAATTTCTCTAGCCTACCTGGACTAACACACTGAGCATTCTTACAACCCATTTTAAAATGCTGAGTGAAAATGTGAGCTCTGTTATATGAGGTAGTAAAACAGGAGAGCATCCTTACACTGGGTAATTACCACCTAAGCCCCCGGGGCTGGGAAGACAATCTGACTGAGCAAAGCTTTCTGGTACGTGGACATTTTCAGAAAGGCCAAGAGAAAATGAGCAGATGACCTTGAAGTAGGGAGCTTTGGATTTAACACTCACCAATGTGTTGTCAGAGGGTCTTTAGCTGAAGATGTGGAGATCCCTCTGTTAGGCTCACTGGCTTGAAGGGGGTCCAGGAAGGCTGCTAGGAACTTTAGAGGCTAGGGAAAGGAAAGTGCCACTCCAGTCCTAGCCTCGACAGCCCCCCACCTTCCCCGTGCAGGCCACCATATCTCAGGTTTTACAGAGATAAGAGACAGAGTGAGACCTTTAATTTATAGATTTATTGAGGGAGGTGTGGTTTGCAGGGAACAGGAAATCATAGGGGTTTAGAATAGTTAGGTAAGAAAGGTTAGAGCTGGCCCTTCGTCTAAAGCCAGAGGATTAGCTAAATTAAAATGTGTAAAATCCATGAGACCCACTATTACATAAGAGAACATGAACAAACTACAGTAGAATTGGTGAGGAAGGGGTTAAACAGCTCTAATGTCTGCTGCAGAACCTGCAGAAAGAATCTAAGTGGGAGGGAGAGCCAGCCTTACAGGTAGAGAGAAGAGGTGAGAGCAAAAGAGGCCAGAGCAGCAGGAGGGTAGAAGGAGCCCAATCCAATCCAGGCTCAATTTGAGTGTGTAAGTCTTTGGGATATCTGTACTCTTTTTGATAGGAGGGTTCCCCCACATCTTTGTGGGTGGTCTGGATAACTCCAATGGACTGGCTGCCAGCTTCCACAGACTGACAACACAGCTGGGTGGCAAGATAGATGGAGGAAGCTTTGTAAACATAAGAAACCTATGCTTTCCTTAGTAAAGGCTTCCAACGAACCCTAGAAGGGTTCTGGCCCTTCTAGAGACCTATAAGCTTTTCCCCAAAATACTGGGTCTCCCTTTGACTGAGTTCCAGGTCACTGAACCCAATCTTTCTAGGGCAGGGTGTGTCTCTTCTTCTCCTGCCAGCTGCCAAGGTGTTCACTAAGAGCCACCGAACTGGGCCATCTCCTTGAGGCCCCAGTCCTGGAAGGGCTTAGCCCAGCAACCTGGGAATGCCAATCAGTTTCAGTGCATGGTGGCTGCACTGGAATACCACTTCTACACCCACAAGGCTGAGGCTCCCTGCGGCCACACAACAGCTGGCACTAAGAGCCAGGGAGTTTCTAGAACTGGACCTTGGGTTCTCCCCCGGCCCTGCTTCAGAAGAAGGTACCGCACAGGTGACAAGTCTTAGCAAACCTCCGGAGGAAGCCCTAATGTTTTGCGCACCAGCTGCAGCCACTAGCTTCTGGAGACGCGTGCTCTTCTTCGTAGTGAGAGAAACAACAGACCCCAGGGCTCACCGTTGAGCTGATGAGGTGCAAGGAGTCTCTGGGAGAAGGTATCGATGTATGGAAACAATGAAAAGGGGGGTGAGCAGAAACCCACAAGGCAACGAACCTGGGAACCTCGAAGACAAGACCCCCAGCCTGGGATTACCTTTCTCCAACAGGGATTTCCACCAAGAACCCCAACCAATCCAAAAGTTGGGGGATGGGACACCAGCTCACCTCTCACCAGGAGAGGAGCGTCCCCTGGGGAAGGTGAGGAGAAGAGAAAGGTCGCTTACACCCCAGCGGGACTTCTGTGTGCACCAGGGTACCCCAAACTGGCTGCTGCCCACACGCACATGCTTGGGAAAGAGCGCCCCTCACCTGGGAGCGCTGGCTACTACGCAGAGCTAAGGTACCAGGAGGTTCTCTCGCACCACATGCAGCGCACAGTAAGTAGGACGCTAGGACGCGCCCAATAAGCCACACTTCCGGCTGGGACATCGCCACTTCCACCCCATCTCTGAGCACCCGGGTTAGGAGGAGCCGGCGGGGTTGGTCTCTGCCTTCACTTCACCTTTGAGGCGGTTCTGGACCGGACCATTGGCTTGGATGCACACACCCAGGTGTCTGGGGAAGGGAAGAACCAGAGTGCTGTTTAGGCTGGGGGCGGGGCCAGAGGCGGGGCCTGGGGCGGCGCAGGGAGGAGCCAGTGATAGTCCTCCCGCAACAATGGGCCCTCAGACTTTGATAATGATGGCCAAGTCACCTGAGGGCAGAAACGGTACTTTCTCCCAGCACCGAGAGTGTGCATGGGAGACATAAAACGATGTACAACGTACGTGGACTGTGTAAGCTTGTGATCAGATTCCCCAGATGGGGCATCCTCCTCACTAACATGAACCATCCAGCCATTCAACCCTGCCACGGTGTTAATGGTGCTGACGCAAGAACCGAAACTAATGACCTTTGAGGTGAAGGGCCATTCTGCTCCCCAAAGCATTGTCATGTATGAAGACTGCCTTTAGGAAAAAAGAAGTAGCTGGCATCAAATGCTCTAGGTAAATTTTATGTCAGAGTAACAAAATTTAAATATAAAACAAGCGGGAGCACTAAAACGTGATGGGAGAAGGGGGAGGGGAGTTGTTAAACTTGACTGTCCTTAGAGTTGGAGTTTGTGCTTTTATCTTGTTTTATTTTGCTTGAATGCTATTGGGGCAGTTAAACATGACAGTTCGATTCAATTATGCATATCATGATTTCCCCACTCTGCTAATTTAATTTATCACTCACCAGAGGTTCTATCAATCCAATGGTTTCAAGTGCATGGGCAGAATATTTGTAGAGACTCTTCCAAATTGCGAGGTCTGGATTTTAAATTTAATTCCTCCAAGTAACTCTTGTCTGTTGGGTCTCTCACAACAAGTGCTTATGGGACAGATCAAAGTGAAGCATGTCCCTATTAATTTGCATCCATAAAGACTATGCTTCTTTTATGGCTGTTATACTAGATAATTTCATTATGAAAGTTCTAGTCAGATTCCAAAGTTGCTGGCTGAAAACGGAGATACAAGAATTTCAATATTGTTACATTTCCCAATTTGGTGAGATCATTCCACAGACGATGGAAAACTGTCGCCTAACTTTATAAGGAATCAAAAAAAAAGTCACTTATCAGCAAATATTTACTGAATTAAACTGATTTATGTTGCCAGTTCTGATGGACTCGCCATATCCTTAAATCTTGGGAAACAGAGACTAGATTTTGCAAAGAAAAGGGGACTTCTCTTGAAATACCTGCCCTGTTCGACTGGGTAGGCTAGAGAAACAAATCCAGGGACACTCATAATGTATACGAAAGAGCTTTATATCAAAGTGTAATTGGATATCAAGAAAACATCTCAGCCCAGTCCAGACCAAGTCCATAAGTCTGATATTAGCCCATTACTCCAATACTACTCCATATATTCCTCTTCAGACTCATGCACCACATGCAATGATGCTGAATGCAGAAGGATCACAGGTCGGTGGCTGAAAATTCTTGTGTATCCAATGGCGGTAGACTTTCTTAGTGCTGGCTCAGGTCTCTATGTGGCTCTTTTGGCTCTCTGAACAGTGTGAAGGTGAAGCAGAGAGAAAGAAGTTGGCCAACTTCCAGGGAGAAAGAGTGGAAGTTCCCAGAATTCTCATGAGAAGGTCAAGCCCACCAGGAAGCATCATGGAGCTGTGACATGAATGACAGGCTAACCTTCACCCCTAGACTAATTTATCAGGTGAATATGAAATTATGTAACTACTACACCTGCTTTCATGTGAGGTTTTCTGCCCCCATGGATAAATCATGAATTGTCAAAAAAATAAAACAAGCAAACAAAAAAATCAATCACTGCGATCGAGTCAATATGGACTCAGAGGGATGCTTATAGGACAGGGTAGAACTGCCCTTGTGAGTTTCCAATTCAGCGTCCAAATTAAGTTCCCATGGTTCAGATGTTTACATATTTTTGCAGTAGTTGATTTCACAGTACATGATTTTACATTTACCCTGTAATTATAATTCATGAAGTATTGTTTTACTTCCAGTATTGCTGCTTCCAACCCAGTAGCTGCTTTTAACAGACTAGATACTTTCAACACAGCAGCTGCTCTCTACAAAGTAGCTGCTCTCTACACATGTGTTACTGGTAAGCAAAAGCACATTATGGCACTAACCCTGTCACACACACTTGCATTTGTACGGGGTGTATGTGATTGGGTTGGAGTTATGATATCATTACGCCAGTTACTCATATGTGGGTGTTTTTTGCATGTGGGAGGATCTGCCTGGAGACAGATAGAGGATTGGTGTCTTGGTTCCTAAGACCATCAGAAATATGTGTTTTCTGATGGTCTTAGGCGATCCCTGCAAAACGGTGTTTGTCTGGGTATTTTAGAGAAACAAATCCAAAGAAACTCGTGTATCAGAGAGAGTTTTATATAAAGGTTAAGTACACATCGAGAAAATATACCAACGCAGTGGTACCCAAGCCCACAAGTCCAAGATTAACCCTCATGTCTGACACCAATCCATTAAGTCCTCCTCCACCTCACAAAATACACACAATGACTGGAGGAAAGCCAAATCAGAGAACATGTAAACATCTCAGTGCTGGAAGGGGTCTGCCACGGCTGCTCCAGGGCTGTATTGGGGTAGGTCCATGCGACTTCTCCTTGGGGATGTCTTGCAGGAAGTGAACCTTGTCAGCTTAAGCAGAGAACTGGCCAAGGCCGCTGCACCCTGGTCCGACCATCACAACGCAAGAGACCTGGGAACTAGAAAGGCAAGGCTCACCGAGTCATTTATCCCTCGGCCCTTCAAACAATCCCACATGTGTTTATCGGCCAGGTAGGCACAATAAACTAATTACCTTGAGTAGTTCGACCTTCAAAGGGGTATCGATCCTCCAAGTTGAGAACCAGTGCTCTATAGGGTTTATATCAGTCTTAAGTGACTGGACAGATGTGAATTGTATGTTTGGGGTCCAGCCTCTAGCGTTGCACCTGAGATAGACCCAAGGTAACAAGGACAATCACAGTTAGCCATGTGTTCAAGAGGAGCATCTCCCCACTCTCATGTCTGAATTCCTAAGGTACTCTCCTCTGGAAACAGCTCCCAGAATGGACTCACTTGATTTGATTTTTCTAAATATAAATCAACCAGTTTTTAGGGAAGAGGCTGAAAAGAATTTATTTCTACATAAGTCCAATGGTCACAAATCATAATATGCTTCATAAAGGAAAGGCAGATGAACCACTCAAGAGAGATTTGAAAACAGTTTCCCCTTGCAAATTAATGGATTGAAACCTGAGGACACAGGCTTGAATGACCCAGCAAACTATAGTGAAGAGCAGTCATTGTGAACTCCAATGAGGCTAACCCTACTCTCTACCCCTGGTTTTCCCAGCTTTCCACCTGACCACTTTTTAGCACTTATTTCATGGAATATATTTGTTTTCCCTTTCCACAACTTTTTACCTTATGCTACTATTTCCTTTATAAAGTTTTACAGCAATCCCTTTCTCGTTGTTGTTCTACTAATTCTACTACTTCTGCTTCATCTTCGTTTTCTTTTACATTAAGAGAAAATAGAATGGTTCCTACTGGAATTCCTACTAAATCTGTTGCTAAAATCCAAATTTTGTTTGAACAAAATAAACTAAAAACCACAGCAGACCATCCTATTTGTGCTCTCACTTGCACCTACTCCTGGATCCTGGGCCTGTGCTTTTTGGGCCTGAGCACACCCATTACCCTGAATTCCCTTCAGTTCAACTCCAACCCTGTGCTGCAGGGTGGTTTATATGGGAACTCACATTAACTTTCCCTCACTGTGTCTTCTTGCACAGTCATACGCAGCCGGGTCCTCCACGGCCACAGTGCTCAGGTGCAGGGAGAACTGGTTCTTGGATGTGTCTGGGTTGATGAATAGATGATCTCTGAAGGATGGTGTGTATTCGCTAAATCACTCTTACCTGTAGAAGCTCCTTCCTATCCACCCAGGGCCTCTCCCAGGGCTGCCTGATCTGCTCCCAAATAGCGCTGGTTCTGGAGCCTGAGTCCCCAGTGATGGTGCAAGTGTGCGTGAGGGTCTGTGATGCCCTCACCACCTCATGGTCTGACTCCTGCAGCTTCACTTTGGACGGGACACAAGGAGACTTACAAAACAAGTATTAAATATCCCACCTGTCATTAAAACTGCTGTGACCTACTGTATCTCCCTGCCACTGACACGATGGGAGACACAGTACCATCAAAATGAGAAAAAGAATGCAAGCAGACCTTTCTGTATCAGAGTCTCCCTGGTACAGCAGGCTCTGGAATTCTGCTGGTTCCAGAGGGGAATCTTGAGGGTGGGGTGGGTGTTCATATCATTTAAATAATAAACCACACCAGGCTTTTGCTTATGAGTGTTACTGGCTGTTATCAGAGGGTCAGAGGATGACTATTAAGAGTGTGCTAATTGACAGGGCTCACAGCTCCACATGGAAGCTTCTCCAGAGCTGGTTCTTGAAGCACGTTGTATGGCAGTGATATGTAAGCAATGAGAGTGGGGTGGCCCACAGGCATACACTGAATTTATACCCTCCCAGATCCTAATATTTGCAATCATAAAATTATCCGAGTTCCAGTGTACCTTGTATTGTTTGATTTGAAAAAATGCATCCACTAGTGTGTGCATTAATTTATTCATTTGAGTTCTGAGAGCTATGAACACGCCAGACATTCTTCTGCACTGAGGGAAAATCAGTAAACCACGCAACTGAGCTAGGAAATGAATGATCTCTTCCTCAAAAACTAAACCCACTGCGAGTGCACCTGTCCTGATTCATGGGAACCTTATAAGATTGATTAAAGCTGCTCATAGAAATTCTCTGACTGTAAATAATAACAGGAAAAGACAACCTCATCTTACTTAGGAGGAATGGTTGGCTGGTTTGTGGTGAGCAACCCAATACTTATCCCATTACATCACCACATCTCTGTATATCTTTATACTAAGAAGCCCATATTAAGGGCTTTTTAAATGTCACTTTGAGAAGCCAAGTGGTGATACTTTCAATATTATTATATGAATATGAGCCCTGGACTATGAATAAGGGGTCCATAACCAAATTTATGGCCATTCACTTACCTTTTGGAAAAGAATGTTGAAAGTACCATGGACTGGGCTATCAATATAACAAGCAGATCTCTTGTGAGGGAAACATAGCCTGGGAGTTCCTTAGAATGAAGGATGGTGAGACTTAGTTTCATGTACTTGAACATGTTATCATGACACCAGTCCATTGAGAAAGACATCATCAATGATAAAGGGGATCAGTAAAGAAGAAGGTGATGGACTGACACAGTGGCTGTAACAATGGGCTCAAACATATTTATTGTGATAATGGTGCTGAACTAGGCATTATTCAGTTCTGTTTTGCGTTGAATCACTGAGATTTGAAATTGATTCTGTGGCACTTAACATCATCAAAATTAAATGAAAAGACACAATATTCTTCCAAAGTTGAATGACAGTGCTGGGGAAAGGATATATGTTTTATTTTCCGTAGCAAAAGGAAATATGTAACAGACTACACTCTTTATAATTGTTCTTATGTGGAATTTCATTTTGCCTTGGTTAAATATTGGTTGCAAAAGTCTTGTCTTCGTATTTATAGAACATTAAGCATCCAAGGTTGTTTGGGTGCAGGAACATAAAGACTCTTAGTGACCCTACATGAAAGAGAACTCTCTGAAAGGATTTTCTTTTCTGTAATAATGATGGGATAACCTTATCAGGTCTTTAACCAACTGAGTCACCATGTGGTTTTGAACTGCCAACCTTTTGGCTAGAAGTTGAGCATTTAATCATGCCCACATAGTTTTGTGGTCCAGGTTCTACTACATATAATTTACATGTATCTACTTTTACTTCCTACAGGTGAATATTTATGTGTATGTTGACTGGTCTTAAGACATTATGTAGAGTTCTTCTAGGTCAATACTATTACTATTATTTGTTCCTTGAGTGTTTAATATGGGATTCTGTCCAATGCATTGTGTGATTTTAGTAGTAACCCTGGGCACCGTCTTCAGTGCCAGAAACACCTCCCAGAATTGTGAAAACTAAGAGTGACTCCTGTAATGGCCAAATACCCCATAAGACATATCAAGGAATTGATGCATTTGGGTTATGTTGTGGCAGTTTCATCATCTCTTATCAACTTGGGAAGGGATGGAGTCTAGCCTGTCAATGAGATCTCAGCTTGATGACTTCATTTGTAGGTGCAAAGGAGATGAATATCTCCCTGGAAGCCAGACCCAGATAGCATCTCTTCTTGTTGAGACATTCCTGTTTACAAAGCCACATGGAGCTACACTGATGCAGCTAGAGCCCTGGAACTGGACGGGCCATGTGCAGACCCATGACAGTGCTGAGATGCTTCCATCACCATAAGAACCACAAGACTTTCCACCCACCGGCCTGTGATCTACATCATTGCATGTGTTTCATGAATCTGAAGAAGAATTTATAGACTGATATCAGACATAGGGGCTAATATTGGACTTATGGACTTGATCTAAGCTGGGATGTTTTCTTAATATACAAATACTCTTTGATATAAAACTCTTTCTTACACACATGTGAGTTTCTCCCTGGATTTGTTTCTCTAGTATACCCAGAATAGCACATGGTGTTAGAGAATAATATTAAATCTGTCATGGGCTGCCTGAAGGACAAGCAGGTCTGTCTTGGAGTAAACACATCTTGTTTAATTCTTGTAATCATTCAAATAAGATTGTAACTCACTTATTTGGGCATGACATTAAGGAGAACCAGAACCCAGAGAATGATCTTGTACTTGGTAAAGTAGAATGTCAATGAAAATGTGAGAGACTTTCAATGGGACTGATTGTCATAAGGCTGCAATGATGAGTCCAAAGAGAGGGATGATTGTAAGGATGGCGCACTTTCGGGCAGTATTTCATCCTGTTAGTATTAGTCTGGGTACTTTAGAGAAACAAATCCAATGAAACTCATATGTATAAGAGAGTTTTATATAAAGGCAAGTGCACATCAAGAAAACATCCCCAACCGGTGCTGCCCAGGCCCACAAGTCCAACATTAGCCCATACGTTCAACACCAATCCACAAAGTCCATTTCCATCTCAAAAATACATGTATTGACACCGACTGCAGGAGGAAAGCTGAGTCAATTAATGTGTAAGCATCTCAGCTCTGGCAGAGGTCTCAACATGGCTGCTCCAGTATCTAGGGTGCATTGGGGTGGGTTCATGTGGCTTCTTCTCAGGGATGTCTTGCAGGAAGTAACCCTTGCCAGCTGAAGCAGGGAACTGGCTAAGGCAGCTGCACCTTGGTCCAACCATCAGAAAACAAGAGACCCGAGAACTAGAAAGATGAGGCTCACCGAGCCATTTAGCACTCTGCCCTTCAATTAACACCACGTGTTTATCCGCTACATTGCACAATAAACTAACCACCTCACTGTTGTTCATGTGATCACTGTGAACTTAAGCCAACTTAAAGATCCCTAACAAAATATTATGCAGGTTATTGTAAGTTAAAATTATTACATAAACATATATTTGTGAGTATTCACTGGAATGAAAATATTGGACATGCAGCTGATGGATTGGAGAAAATTTGAGGCTCACATAAGAATTTTATACTGCATTAATATTTTTATAAGGAGTTTTGGTGGCATAGTGGTTATGCATTGTGCTAAGATTTGCATTCACCAGTTTGCAACTACTAGCCACTCCATGGAAGAAAGACGGGGATTCTACATCAGTAAAAATCAGAAACTCACTATAAATTGGCATTGAAATAATGGCAGTGCGTTTGGGTTTGGTTTTCTTTTAATATTTTTAACTTGACAACAAATGGCACTAGTTAGTGTCCTGAATTGTAAACTGAGATCTGAGTAGATATTGTTGTGAAGTCTGCCTTTGGGTAGATGGTAAAAAAGGCCATCCCTATAAAAAGAAGTATGGTCAGATGCCTGGAGATTCCCTAGAATCACACTCTGCACAATGGTCCCTAGAGAGGTGCTGACAAGGCGAGGGAACCACAGCGTCTGAGAGGAAAGCATCACTGACCTAAGTCTCTTGCATCTGCTTAAACCATGACCTGATGTACTAAGGTTTGTGTCTGGGCTCACACTGACTTCCCATCACTGTGTCTCTAGCACAGTAATACACGGCTGTGTCCTCAGGATTCACAGAGCTCAGTTTTAAATAAACTTGGCTCTTGGAGGTGCCCAGGTGATGCTGACTTGGGCCTGGAGAGCTGGATTATAGTCTGTGCTCCCATCACCCCGTATATCACCAACTCACTCCAGTCCTTTTCCTGGGGCCTGGCAGATCCAGTACATACCATAGCTGGTTAAAGAGAATCCAGAGACAGTACAGGTGAGAGACAGGGTCTGTGAGGGCTTCACCAGTCCAAGACCTGACTCATAATTGCACCTTGGCCAGGATACCTGGGTATAAAGACAAACACAGTGAGTCGTGTGCTCAAATGCTGTAATCTCAGACTTCATGTACGAATCTCTGAAGCACTCACCTCCCAGAGTTGCCACCAGAAACAAGAAAAGCCATACACAATTCATGTTCATGTGGCTGAGATTCATGATAAAGGAATGCTCTCCAGGGTGAGAAGGCATATGACTTTAAGTACATGTATGCTGTGGTTTCATCTGAATGCATATTAGGCATTTGCATGTGGGAGGTGCGGTTGTATGTAAAAAGGTGGAAAGGGCAGAATGGTGGTGTCCAAGTGTGTAATCTAAAAAGACTTTCCCCCAGCTTTGTCTTCCCTAAAAATATGCCAAACATTAGAGGCTATTTGCCAGCGTATTGTGGGAGGTAATTGTTTCCATGGAGAGCCAGAGAAGTGGTCAAACCTGCTCAGTGACATCCAAAGTTAGGCTGCCATCCTGAATCTGAGATCCGTCCATCTTGGCACAGGTATACCCCAATCCCTCCCCTTCCTATTGCCTGTATACCCCTAGATTTTCATCCTCTCATTACTGTATTACCTATAGTATGACCCCTCCCTGTGATGTGTGTCTTTACCTGAAATTAGGGGGCTTGCACACCCTCAAAGGTATATAAATCTTGGTTAGAAATAAAGAATCTCTCTCCCGTGGTGCTCTCCTCTGCGGTCCTCGCTTCCGTGTCCCCTCTCCCCTTGTTCTCCTTCCCCTCACTCTCCTGCCCTCAGGTCTCCCATCTCTATGGGAATCACCGAGCGGGGCTACGGTGAGCATGCTAACATGAAATTTGTCTGATTCCATCATTTTACTCTTTCTTCTATCGCCTGTATTTCTCTATGAGTTTACTATAATCTTTAATTATTATCACTGTACAATTGTGCCTACCAGACCTGGGATGATTTGTGAGGCGCTGGCTACCCTGACAGCCATGGGAGAATACAGTCTTCTCCCTGAGGTCTTCACTCTAGCAATCATACAAACATCTGTGCAGATTTCATGTTTAATGTAGCTTTATGTCATTTCCATCAAAATACCCAGATGTTCTATTGAAATTAAAGACAATCTCTATCCTAACGATGTTTAGGTAACAAGACCAGGCCTACCTGAATCTTTCCATACATCTGAACACATAGGGAAACAAGAGTATGTCATCCATAAAGCTCCTTGGCCCTATGATATTTCAGAATATTTAGAAAGGAGTAAAAATACTTTAACCCTATGTTCTAGATTTAGAGTTGGAATAAAAGGTTTCCTAACAATATGGTTATTGTGTGGTTAAAAGAAACCACAGAAATAAGAAAAAGTGCATTTATCCTCTCATGAGTTAGTACCGAGGGTGGGCATTGGGCTCAGTGTATTTTGAGAGGCGCCTGCTAACAGCAAGAGGCGTTTCCTGGACTTACACTGTCTTCCACATCTGTGGGTACCTCAGCAACATTCTTTTCTGGTACTGAGCTTTCAGACTCTTGGTCAGGAGTATTACCTGGAGTTGTCTCTGCAGGTTTCCTGCCATGGGCAGTAGAGCTACCATAGTGGTCAGCACAGCAGTTCTAGCTGACCAGGCACTGCAGTCCTTACCCAGACTCCTGTCTTCACTTCTGTCTTCTCTTGGTCCAGAGCTGGTGGGTCCTTAGCATCCATGCAAGTCTGCTTTCTCCCTGAGACTGGTTTTCTGTCTGGACTCACACTGACTCTCACTCACCGTGAAAAGCTTGGGCCATAGAGAATGATACAAGTTGCGAACACTCTGAATTGGTTGCAGTGAAATGAAGTGAGATCGATTCATGTAGATATTTATATAGATATTGTTATGAGATATATGCCACAATAAAATATCAATCAAGAAAGACATTTGCCTGAAAGACAATCAAAGTATTAAACAGAGGTTAGGGTTCATTCTGTCCACAGAAATAGGAACCATACTTAAAGCAGATTTCTATTCAAAGTAATTCAAGCAAGAGAGTTATAGAGTTATTTATTCCATGTTAAGGAAGAAATTGTCAAGTGAGAATTCTTTTTATGGGTTTCTGTGATGCTTTTGGGAGGGAATTTTGCAGCTGTTGGTAATTGTTGAACACAATAATAATCTAATGCCATTTGTGTTAGTCTGGGTACATTAGATAAATGATCCACAGAAACTCATATGTATAAGAGAGTTTTATATAAAGGTTAAGTGCACATCAAGAAAACATCCTAACTCAGTGGTACCCAAGCCCACAACTCCAACATTAGCCCATATGCCCAACACCAATCCACGAAGTCTTCTTCCATCTCACAAAACATGCACAATGAGGCCGATGGCAGGAAGAAAGCCAAGTAAGAGAATGTGTAAGCATCTCAGCACAGGCAGGGTCACCCCTCAGCTGTTCTAGCACTCAGGGCTTCATGGGGGTAGGTCCATGCAGCTTCTCTTAAGGGATGTTCTTGCAGGAAGTGAGCCTTGCCAGATGAAGCAGGGAACTGTCTAAGGCAGCTGCACCCTTGTCTGACCATCAGAAAACAAGTGACCCTAGAACTAGAAAGGCGAGGCTCACCAAGCCATTTATCCCTCGGCCCTTCAATTGACCCCATAAGTCTTTATCGGCCAGGTTGGCACAATAAACTATGTACCTCTCCATTGAATTATGTATGAGAAGAATGTTGAAAATATTATTTTGTAGCACATATATGATAAAAATAACTTAGAATATGACATAGTTTTCATTTTTTACTCACAATTAGAAACTGATGGAGAGTGTTGCTGGTACAACATTTCAAAAGACTAGCTAAAATATTCAATCAGAAAAGAGATTATGATATAAGCCAGAAATTTGAATTTATAAAAAGTGTTAGCAATGGAATAAATATTCTTTATTTAATATTTTATTTATTGTCTCACTTTTCCTCCAAATCTGTTTTATTGGGGGCAAATGCAGTTGTCATATCCATCCGTAGTTCAAGTGCATCAAGCAGTATTATACAACTGCTACCCCAATTAGCTTGAAAACATCATCTTCCTTTCTCAACTAGTGGCACCATCTCCCTTTATTCCACCACCACCACCACTCCACTGTAGTCCCAGAAACCCTTATTCTACTTGCTGTCTCTTTATGTTAATCAATTCTGGCTTTCATCTACCATCAAAAAGAAAAACATATCGCTGAAATTCAAGAATGCTATCCCCCAATGACAAAATACATGAGATAAACTCCAATAAGAATTTAAATTGAGGAAGCAGGCAGTCCAAGTGCAGTCAGCAGCCCTTCCTCGGAATCCATAACAGACCTAGGTGTGCTTCAGATGTGTCAGTCTGGCTACTGGAATGTGAGGATCTTGTCAGTTGACTGCCTTTCTCAGGATATTCTGGATCCAAAAGCACTCTTTAGTAGCTGGTGTCCTGCAACACGCCCTGTGGCTCATGCTGAACACGCAAACTGCTTGTCATATGCATTATATTGAATACAGCAAGAAACAACAAAAAACACCTACTCCCTGCCTTCAAGGAGATTTCAGTTCACAGCACAGCCTTATTTCTCTATGTTTGCTGTTCTTCAACTGCAGCACAAAGGAGGGATGCTTGCAAACCTCCCTCCCTGCACTGGCCACAGAGTGAAACCACTGGCTGTGAGGACTGCTGCCTACTCTGATGGTGAGCCGGCTCTGTCTCTTCTCTGTGAGCAAACTACTGTTGCACACAGAGCCTGTGTGTGAGCTGAGCTTTTGTCAGTGACTTCCGACACTGGTTTAACAGAAATCAACAGTTATATGTGTGCAGTACACAAGAAGGGGAGTAATTCAACTTGAAGGGAGAATAAGGTTATTTTTATAAAAGAACCTTGTAAATTGGAGCACAATCAGGAAAAATATATTTAAAAGGAAAACCATTAACATGTTAAGAAAGATTTTTAAAATAATATAAAAGATGTCACAGAAAAGGATGATATAATTAAAATGAGAATACGATATATGAAGTTTTGTGGAGACCAGGATGATGGAAAAAATAGAACAATTTTTAAAAATAGAACAATTCCTGATAATAATATGAAGTATGATTAAACACAATGCAGAATACACAGAAAACAAATTAATGGACATAAATAAACAAAACAAGATGCAAATTCAGAAATTCGATAACTATAAGCCATTGGCACCGTTGAATCCCGAATCACAGTGATTCTAGGACAGAGTAGAACTGCTCCGTAGGGTGTCAGACACTGTTAATCTTTTGGAGGAGCAAACAGCCTCATCTTTCTCGCTTGGAGGAGCTGGTGATTTCAAACTACTGACATTGAACTTTGCATCCCAATGTAAAATAGATAAAAAGATGGCAAAATGAAAACCTGTGCCAGGGGAGGCTAAGAGTTAAGTGAGAAAGCCCTAATTCCAACAGGAAATCCTCCCTGTCATCCATCTGTGCCTGTCTAAGGCTGGGTTCTCTGCGCCCCCTGCTGCCCAGTGTCTTCCCTGCAGGGGAGGTTTGTGTCTGGGCTCACACTGACTTCCCCTCACTGTGCTCCTTGCACAGTAATACGTAGCCGTGTCCTCAGCGGTCACGGAGCTCAGCTGCCGGGAGAACTGATTCTTCGATGTGTCTCTGGTGATGGAGAGTCGGCTTTGGAAGGACGGGTTATAACCTGTATTACCACCATAATCTATGCACCCCATCCACTGCAGCCCCTTCCCCGAGGTCTGGCGGATCCAGCTCCAACGGGTAACCACTGCTTGTTATGGAGAAACCAGAGACAATGCAGGTGAGGGACAGCTTCTGGGAGGGCTTCACCAGTCCTGGACCCGACTCCTGAAGCTGCACCTGGGACAGGACGCCTGCAAATTAAAAAAAGAAAATTCCATGTCAGTCACAACTATCTCCATAGACCCAGGTCGGATATCTGAATCTCTCACCTTGGGGAACTGTCACAGGCACAGCAGAACACACAGCAATAGCATCTTTAGACCACAGCTCTGTTTCCCAAGAGACCCACAGCCCTGTCTGAAGAGAACTGATAGTTTTCCCACCCCAAGGGTGAAATTGTACCCTAGTGCCTGAAAGATAATTTGCATATGAGGGAGTCCTGTCCTTATAAACAGAAAGTGATAGAGGCCAGGCCCCCCTTTATCTTCTGAGCCCATGGTACGGTAACTGTTTGAACTCATATGTTAAGCAGGGACCCTCAGTTCTTGCTTCAGCCCCATTAACACTTTGGCAGAGTTGGGGGTTTGGGTGTTTCCAGTTTGTTAGGAGGATGCACATCCACACCCAACGTACATGGTTCTATCTCAACCATGTCACCCATGCACTCCCTCTGCAAAGGGCCAAATTACTGGTGCCTCAGCCATTGTTATCTGAGTCTTTGCCGCTGGAGTTTCAGCCACAGGTGTGGACCCTTTGGCGTGGACCGCCTCTCTCCTCTCTGGCTCCTCCCCGAGCCCCGCCCCAAGCCGGCCAGGCCCCGCCCACCCCCTCACCAGGCGCCTGTGCTGGCATCTCAGCAGAAATGGGCGGGGAAAGAGCTGCCTTGAGAGGAAGTGAAGGCAGACCCCTACCCCTCTCTGACCCCGCCAGCTCCTCCCACCCCGGGTCACGCCCAGACAGGGCCGGAAGTGGCGGTGTCTTATTCTGAACTGCAACTCACTGCAAGGATTCCACTGTCGGTGCTCTGCTTGCGGTGCCAGAGAAGCGCCCACAGCCTGAGCACCCTGTTGCCGGCGCTCCCAGGTGGGAGGCTCTGGGCTCCGGGACATGTATGTGGGCGGAGGCTGTTTTAGTCCAGCTGACTAGGGTGCAAGCGCCCTTTCTCTCCCCCAGGAACCCTGCCAGCGCTTCTCTTGGTGAGAGGTGGGCGGGTGTCCCCAAGGCCGGTCCTATTTCCCTGCTTTCAGATTGGTTGTGGTTCATGGTGGGAGTCCCTGTTGGAGAAAGGGGATCCCGGCTGGGGTTTGGGGCTTCGGGGTTCCCTGATTCTCTCTTTGCGGGTCTCCTAACCCCCCTCCCTTGTTTCCTTCCGCACAGCGATGCCTCCTCCCGAGACTCCTTGCGCCTCCTCAGCTCAAAGGTGAGCCCGGGATCTTGTTCTGCTGACCTCTCTCTGGACCCAACCAGAGTCTGTTCTAGGCGCAAGATCTCTTGCTGGTCCGTGACAGAAACGTCTTCCCTGGCTTTAAAATATTGGTGGCCGCCCTTTCTTCTTACTCTGTTTTTATTTCTATCTATATATTACTAAGGTTTTTAAAATCATTCCCATTTCATTTCCTTTCTATTCTTTATTGTTTCTGTTGGGTTCAGTTTGTGAAGCACAAAAGGAGTGGATGCCTAGAGATGAAATAACATGCGAGTGTCTGTAAGGATGCCTGGGTGGGGTCGGGGTGGGTCGCTGGCGGAGTTGGGGAGGGTGAGGGGACTTGGGGAGTAAGAATGAAGGATTGAGGGGACTGAACACTACAACTGAAGGTGACTAATAAGTCTGCTTAAAGGCGATTTAATCATAGTGGGAAAATAGACGATGTGAAATCGATTGTGGTAATGATTGTGGAATGCTTAAGATGGCTGAATTGTGGGATTATGTGGGATATGTGGATTAAGTGCCCCAAAACATGTTAAAAAGAAAGAAAGATGCTCTCCATCACAAAAGTAATCTAACTAAACTATGCACAGAAGAATCAAAAACCAAACTGAAACAAAGGAACCAAAAACAAGGTAATGTTAAGGTGTTCAACCTCTATTTGGGGGATGAAACTGGAAGTGACCCTGAAATGGGCCCTTGGCGTTTGAACGTTGTGAGGCTGAAGGACAATTTATTTGGGGCTGGTGTAGTGGGCGTTGGCCCTGGGGCCCTTGGCCAAGGCGCCTCTGCCAGCTGTCCAGGCAGCAGCAGGCTCATGGTCACCAGGATGTCGCAGGCTGTGATGGTGGAGTAGTTTGGAATGTGCCAGTTGAGATGCCTGGTCGGCGATGTGCCCAAAGGTGTCTTTGATCAACGAGTGCACAACGCTCATGGCCCTGAACGAGATACTGGAGTCTGAGTGGACCTACTGGAGCATCTTGTGCACATAACACACAGTAGGTCTCCTTGCCGCTGCATTGGCATTTCTTGCTGTGCTCCCTTTGAGCCTTAGCTGCAGCCTCCTTGGGACTCCTCCCTGGAGCAGGCAGGGACTTAGCAGGGTCAGGTGGGTTGTTTGACTGGGACGGTACACCTGGTAAAGGTAATGTAGGTGTCCTAAGGCGAGCTGAGGGAGGACAGAAACCTCCCCTGGAGCAGAAATTGTTGTAGCTCACTGGATCTTGATTTTTAGTAGGAATTTAGACCATGAAAGAAGGACCTCTAGATCCCTCTGACCTGTTGGGGTTTCAGCAGGAAGTGTTGGAAAAGTTACCACAGGGATAACTGGCTTGTGGTGGCCAAGTGTTCATAGTGATGTCACTTTTTAATCCTTCAATGTCGGATGATTTGATCTAATCTTCCTTGTAAGATGGGGGTGGAAGGGTGAGGGGCAGGAGTAGAGGAGGGAGGACAGGAGAGAGGAAGGAGGTGAGAGGGAATGATTGGAGCTGCCTCCACACTCCCTGATCGCCCCTAGCCTTGAACCCCGGGCAGCCACATGCTGGAAAAGGTGTGTAGGCCAGCCACTGAGTGGGGACTTGTTTTTCTCGACACTACCTAGGTGGTCAATGAGGAGGTCCTGTTAGGAAAATGGGTTGGAGATGCTCACATTGTGCACTTGTGTGTCAGCATGCCGTTTGGATCCCTGGCCCGCTGTCGGCACTCTCCCACCCTGGGGTCCCCAGGCTTTCCCACCTGTCTCACAAACTTGAATAGTTGAGTTGGATCCCATTTTATTTTTGTAGATCTTATCATTGTTTCAAAATGTTTCACACACACAAAAATCTATTTTCAATTTCATTATTTATGTGATTTTGGTGTGTACATAAGTGCATGTGTGTGTACCATACACGTTTTTGTAGTATCCTTTTTGATAACAACTAAGGATGTTTACCAGTAGTTTTGTTAGGGCAAAATGTGTGCTACCTGCTAACTGCATATATAAATCTCCTAGTACTGCTTTTGCCCATTTTAGCCCTGCAGGCAGGCTGGCCGGCTCTCCCTGCTCTCTGGCAAACAGCATCACCTCCTCCTCCTCTTGTGTTTTAGAAGGGTGTAGGTGTGTTTGAAAGATGGTCAGCATCTTAATATGTAAGGGTTAATGGTTTGGGAGTTGGAGATTAGCAGTTTATCATTAGGGATTTAAGTACCAAGTATTTTTGTGTGTTGAAATGTTGCCTAGAACATTTTAACATTTACTACCTATATATAGTATTTATGACCTATTTGGCAACTTTTAAAAAATTTAATAAATCTTTTTATTGGGGCTCATACAACCCTTATCACAATGCATAAATATATCAATTGAGTAAAGCACCCTTATACATTAGTTGCCCTCGTTATTCTCAAAATTCTCCTTCCACTTGGGTTCCTGGAATCAGCTCGTTTTCCTTTTTATCCCTTCCCTTCCCTCCCCGCTCTCCCCTCCCCCATGAACCCTTAATAGTTTATAAATTATTATGTTATCTTATACTTCCAGGCCTCTCCCCTCACCCACCTTCCCATTGCCCATCCCCCAGAGATTAGAGGAAGGTGATCACACAATGATGGTTTTTGTTCTTGGTGTCTGCCACCTGGTCCGTTCAACACCTTGTATTCGCTTAGGTTGCGCACTTCTCTGTGGGCTTTGTTGTTTCCGAGCTAGATGGCCGCTTGTTTGCCTTCAATTGGCAACTTTTTTACATGACATCTTCAATTTATGATGAATAAGGAATTTTCTTTTCTTCTTTTTGGAAGTCATTTTCTTCTTTTTATTAATTCTTTTTTTCTGATCAATCTAGCTAGTATCATTTTTAATATGAGTGGTGAAAATGGATATGTATGTTTATCCTGATTCTGCGATGGGGTGAACTTTTTTCTCTTTCTCTTACATGTGACATTTTCAAAGTTTTTTTTACAAGAATGTATATTAGCATATTGAGTTTTACCTATTTCATGTTAGATTTGTAGTTGTTTTTTTTTAACATGAAAAGCTTTTTACTTTGTTTATTATTCATTCTGTGTCAATTTAGATAATTGACTTTTCCCCCATCACTAGGCATATTTGAGTGTTCATTTTCTTGTGTTAAATCAATTCTGGGATGAATTAGAATTAATCTTGATGCATGCTTATTTTAATATATTGTCTGACTCAGTTTCCTATTTTAAAAATAACTTTTTCATTCAGATCCATTATCAACACTCGTCTATAGTTTTCTTAAAATATCGTCATCTGACATGGGTATCAGGTTATTTCTTGTCTCATAGAAAATGTTACTAAGTGCTCTAAAAACTATTGTTATGTTGGAACCCAATAAGTTGAACTTAAGCAACAAAACAGTAAAAAAGTGCTTATTAATCTTATGTGAATACTCTAGCTGCCAGAATTTTTAGTTTTCATCTATCTTACAGTTAGGCTGGAAGTTTCTCAAGAAATTTTATTTTGATTCAATTGATTATAGACCTTCTAAGCATCCTGCAATCCAGTGAGTAATTATTGTCAGTCTCTTGCTCTGCTGGATCCTCTGAACTTCCAGCTGAACCCTCAGTGTACAGGACTGCATGATTTACAGTTTCCTAGACAGACAAATAGCTGCTCACCACTTAGTGAGTGTGTTGTTTTAGACTAGAGCCCATGTTCCTGAAAGTACTCTGCCACCTGGCATGCTGTGAGGCCCTTAGAGAACTGCCTTCAGCTCACCAAAAGAATGGACTAATGAGGGGTGGAAATGCCTCAGTGATTTTGTTGTCACCTTGTTTGTTCCAACTTTTTTTTAACTGAAGAAACCTCTTCCCTTTTTTTCATGAGAGAAATAATATCTTTTGTAAACATAACACACTAATGTCTTTGTGTTTGCGCTGGGTGTATATTTGTGGTTTCTGAGACTGTTGTCATATCATCTGTCATTGAGTCAGTGCCATCTCACTGGGACCCATTGCACAACAGAACAAAACATTGCACTCTCCTGTGCCATCCTCATAATTGAGGATGAACGCATGTTTTTAAAAAATTTATTTATTTTAACTCATTTTATCAGGGGCTTGTACAGCTTGTATTACAATCCATGCATATATCAATTGTGTTACACACATTTGTACATGTTGCTATCATCACTTTCAAAACATTTTCTTTCTACTTGAGCGCTGTATCAGCTCATTTTATTCTTCCCTCATGAAGCCCTGATAAATTATAATTTTTTATTGCTTTTTCGTGTCTTATACTGTCTGATGTCTCCCTTCACCCACTTTTCTGTTGTCCATCCCCCTGAGAAGGGGTTATATGTAGATCATTGTGTTCATTTCCCCTTTCACCCCTCACCTACCCCTTACTCTCCTGGTATTGCCACTCTGATTATTGGTCCTGATGGGTTTATCTGCCCTTGATTCCCTGTGTTTCTAGCTCTTTTCGGTACCCATGTGCATTCTCTGGTCTAGCCAGTTTCGTACAGTAGATTTGGGGTCATGATTGTGGGGTGGGGGGAGCACTAAACAACTAGAGAAAAGTTGTATGTTTCATAGGTGTTATACTGAACCCTAACTGGCTCATCCTTGTGACCCATTCTGATAGGTTAGTTTATTGTGCCAACCTGGCTCATAGGAACATGGTATAAATAATGTTGCAGTTTGATTGGAGGGCAAAGAGATAAATGGCTAGGCAAACCGTGCCTCTCTCTCTCTTGCACTCTTCTCATCAGATCAGGGTGCGCCTGCTAGTTCTCTGCCACAACTTGTGAGCTACACTAAGTGTTGGCCTAACAACCTGTGGATCATGTCGCTAGAGCTTGAGGTTCCTTTGAGAAGTGCTTCATCATGTTGCTGATGTATGCATCACTTGAGCTTGGGACTGTTGGATCCTATCTTCTTGCTCTTTGTTGATGATCTGCCCTTTGTTTGCTGCCTGTGTCCAGACTGCCTGCATTGCCGTACATAAGACTCACCTGTCTGCTTCCTTGACCTTGGACCCAGTGGCCCTCATGAGTTGAAGGACTTCCAGTATATTAAATGTTTCACGGAAGTGAGTTGAACTGAGCACTCTGGACAGCTGTGTGAACAAATTAGCTGCTATATTCTTTTGTGCTTTATATGTCTATCCATTATATAGAATATATAATAATATATAATGATTATATATAATGGTTTTATATATAATGATTATATATTGTATATGTAATAGATGTATGTATGCACATATCTATATATATTCACAAGTGTCCTGGTTTTGTTTCTGTGTAACACACCCTTCTGTAAGGGGGTGTCCAATTGCCTACAGATAGACTTTGGGTCTCACTCCACACTACCCCTCTTTCAAATTGATAGGATTTTTTGTTCTGTGTCTCTGATGCCAGATACCTGATCCTATTGACACCTCATGATCACACAGGCTTGTGTGCTTCTTCCATGTGGACTTTGTAGCTTCTCAGTTTGATGGCCTTTAGGACCCCAGAAGCTATATCTTTTGATAGCCAGGCAGCATCAACTTTCTTCACCATATTTGCTTCTGCACCATTTTGTCTTAATCGATTGTGTCAGGAAGCTGAGCATCATGGAATGCCAGGTTATTAGAATAAAGTCTTCTTTCATTGAGAGAGTACTGGGGTAGAGGTCCAATGTCTATCTGCTACTTTTATACTTAAAATTTAAATATATTTACATAGATATGTTACCCTTTTGTCATATATATGTGTACATATGTAAATGACTGTATTTAGAACTCTATAAATGCCCTTTGTCTCCTACTTCTTTCCTCTATTTCCTTTTACTTTCCTCTTGTCCCACTATCATGTTTGGCCTTCATCAGTTTTCAGTAATTCCTCTCATTACATTGCCCTTGATCACGCCCTACCAGGCATCCTACACTCTCCTCAACGTCGATTTTAGATCACTTGTTGTGCCCTTGACCCCAGGCTTACAGCCACTTCCTTTCCCCCACTTCCCTGTTTCCTTTATCCCCCCCCCCCCCAGAACCATCAGCCCCATTGTTGTCTCCTCTGGTGTGTTTATCCTGCCAATCTTATCTAGACAGACATGCGGAGACAATAATAAGCACAGAAACAAGACAGAGCAAAATAACAACAACAAAAAAGGAAGCAACCACCGGAAAAAAAGAGAAAAGACTTAAGAATCATTCCAGGTTTGTTCGTTGATCATTAGGAGTATTTTACTGTTGGTTGAGTCTGATGTGGTACCATGCCTTGGCCACTCAGTCTGTTTTTTTGTATTTCCCGGGCACTTCATTGCTTTGCTCCTCTTGCTGCTCTGTTGCATGCCCTTAGAGTTTTGCCCCAGTGTGGTGAAGTCAGATCGAGCACATTTCCCACAGTGTGCCACAGTGTTGTCCCTCATAGCGCTGTGGGTCATTAAGGGATGCCGTGTCTTGTGATTGGGATGGCCCTATGGTCCTCTCTGTGCATTAGGCAATTTGAGCAGGAATATCATTCTTCGGGTTTGGTGAACCATTTGTCGCAGTCACTTTGTTAATCCATTTGGTAGTGGGATTCATGTTTTTCACTGCCCGTCATCTTTACCAAACAAAATATCCTTTTCGAGGAATGATCTTTTCTGATATATGTCCAAAGTATATAATATGAACTCTCACCATCCTTGCCTCTAAGTAGCACTCTGACATTACATCTTCCAAAACAGACTTGTTTGTCCTTTGCATGTCCATGGTATGTGGGACATTCTTGTCCAGAACTACAATTCTAATATATTCATTCTTCTTCAGCCTTCCTTTGTTCATCTTTCAAATGCACAAGAGTCAATTGACAATAGCCTGCTTTGGTCAGGTGAAACCAGTCCTCCAGGTAATATCTTTTCCTTTCAATACTCTAAAGAGGCATTGTTCAGCAGATTTATCTAATGCAATGATTGATCTCTTGACTGTTATACTTTCAGTATTCAGGATATTTGTTTGTTTGGTCTTTTTTCTATACACCAACCAATTTTTTTTCTGGAAGGAGTTAAAATTTACTCAAGCTTTAGATTAAGAATTTTGATCAAGGAGGGGCTGTCGGAGCCAGCTCAGGAGTCAAACCGTCCTGAAAGAGGGGGAATGATTATTAGGGTAAAAAGAAGAGATTAAAAGTATTGGGAGGGCAACAGTGAATACTGAAGCTTCGGGTTTGTTTTACATACTCCTTTTATCCATGCAGAAACAACCCGGGGTTTATTATCTCATTGTTAAGCAAGCACATTTGCTACACATAGCAATTTTGTCTTCTGCCAAGGCAGACATCCCTGAGAAAATTAAACAACGTATCTTCCCAGACTTTGCATACTTTCTTGTTCTTTTTTTTTTGTTGTTCTTGTTCTTAACAGTATGTTCAAAACGTAAAGTCACAGAAGAAATCAGCAAACACTGACACATAGTTCATGAGAGTTATCAGCTGTTTCAAAGCTGAGTCTTAATGGCCTTCAACAGCCCCCGCTTTTTTATTTACTGAAGACGTCTTTACTCAAAACGTCAGCAGATCACTGTGTCTGTCTTAGGTTGTGAAGTCCTGAAATCGCCCTTACCCGTCATCAGTCACTGTCTGCAGGAGACTATGACCTGTCTTAGGTTGGAATACTCAGACTCGATTTTACCCGTCTGACTAACCAGCCTCTGCCTTATACTCCTGTTTGGGGAGGGAGTGAAGTATGCAGGTGTACTTCCTGTAATTTTGTTCCTAAAGCCAATAATTCAACCATAACCTTGTGCAGTATCATAGGGAGTATGCATAAGATAAACAATACACACACTCCCGCTGTGACTAGAGAAAAAGCATGTGAGGTAGGCCTCTGAGATTTCCTAACGAAGGGAAAGAATCTTGAAAATGCTAGAGCCAATCCTCAGCAACCTTGTCGACATCAAAATAAAGAGACTTAGCATCTTTTATGGCTAATATTTCTTGATGGAGTTGTAATCAATCTAAAGACTCATTAGCATTGTGCCAAGTACCTTGAAGATGATTCTACACTTTAATCCAGCTATACTGACTGTTAGTGTACTATTTAGGTGTAACACAGATCCATGTATGTACAGCATGGCACTGTAGACTAGACCTGGCCTTAAGCCCCTGCACCTCGTCTCCTAAATACATGACCATGTCATAAAGAGCATTTACTTTTTGTTCTAACTTCCTGTCTATATCTTCTTGAGTACCCAAAACATTAGTCACATCTTTGGATAATTCATTTCCACAGTGGGCAGTTTGTAAGATTTGTGAAAGTACAATTGCTGCAGTAGTAGCAGTAGCAACTAAACTTAATATAGCTAAAATACTTGCTATAAGCAAACCTACAAAACACTTAAATCTGGTTGATGCTTTTTCAGTCTCTTCTAATACCTGTAACCCTCTTTCTGAATACCAAGGCCCAGTAATATTCACTGGCAGCATAACAAAAGAAGGTTGATATAAAATGGCGATGACAATACCTTCAGGGGACCAGGTAATACAATTAGACAAATTGCAGTTATTACAAGACCTGTTAAACTTAGAGTCATCATGATCTATAGTAATATTCCCTGCCAAAAGTACATAAGGCGATGGTACGCAGGCAGTAACATTTCCCTGTGGTCTGGAGGTAGGGCCCATAAGCTTCATGTCCCCCTAAGCAGCCCCTATTTTCCACCACTGAGTTTGTGGAAAACCCAAATCTGACCACCAAAGCCCTGCAGACAGCCCCTTTTCCCATTTGGCAGTGTTTTTTTTTTTAGTATTGTCCTGGTTAACAGACCAATCGATGATATATCTCTCTTTTGTGACGTTATACCTGATGGGCTTGTCTGTGAGACACGATCTCCACAATATGGTTTTATTATTCTTTTGAATCTCTAGTCTACATGAGGAAAAAGACTGTGGAGTGGGTGGAATAACATTTCCTTCACTTTGTACAGGGAGGGCGTGAGTCATTAACCCACATCTTGATTTCCAGACCTTCCCAGACAGCAGGAAGTAAGAGTGGTGGATCAGAAACTTAAGCCTAGTACTTCTCACTGAGCCATGTCCCCAGAAGCACTCTGAGGCAAATTACCATCTGCATGGTTTGCAAACTGCACCAACCATTCAGGCAGCCCCCATGCTCCATCAGCATCCTGTGTAAAAACCCAAACATGCCCTCCTCCCCATATTAATAGCGGGTTGGGGCCATTCCTCCAGGCAAAACAAGCCAATGATATCTCTTCATAGGCTCTTTGAAGTTGGTGGAAGGGACACTAAAGGCAAATCTCTTACAATATTTTGGATCCAAGGGCGTGGTATAAAAACAATCTTTTAAATCTAAAATGATCTTATATGTATTGGCTGGAATAGCAGAGGGGGAAGGGAGCCCAGCCTGCAGGGCTCCCATAAGTTCCATAGTATCATTAACCCTCCTTTACTGTTTTTCCTTACAAAGCAGCTGCTATCGCAAGCCCCTGAGTAAAGAAAGGTTCAATGTCTGAGCATAGTCTGATATAATCGGACAGGTTGCCCTTTTTTCCAAAAGGTCTCAGCGCTGCCTGGCAGGCAGTATTTGCATTTTCAAAAGCCAATTGTTTCCATTCTGCGGCGGGAAGCACCTCGAAGGAAAGTGTATCTAATAAAGATTGAGTAAAAGAGGCAGTTGGGCCATATTGGGCACAAGCAACCTTGAGTTCTTTTAGCTGTTTGAAAGGAATAGGAGTAAGCCCTCTCCAATAGTTTGTGTTATTTTTCATCAGTTAACCTTATTTAGAGAGCTTGAACCCCATTCTCTGGGCAAAGATGATGGAAGATAAGTCATCCTTTTCCTTGATCCATCTCATTTACCTTTAAACTTCTGCATTCACGTTGGCTCTTGGCATCACCCATGTACCTACAACTAGACATCCTTTGAGTGTAGCGTGCATTCTTTTACAAAGGCTTTATCATTGCCATCCATAAACACAAGAGCTTCAGAGAGGAGAAAATAAACATCCCTCTGGGCCTGTTTCCTAGTTAAGGATGTCTCTGCATTGACTAGTTCACCTCTAGGATTTGCTGTTCATGTCCTTCTGTTTCTTATTGTCCACTTTAAAAAGAAGTTTCACGGATTAGCGTACTCTGCTGTGCATATTACTATGGGCCTCTAATGGATTCCCCCATGCTTAGTAATTTCTTAACACTCAATAAAGTATTTTATTCAAGGAGATGTGAGCTCATAAAGTTTGAAGAGCTCACATGGGTTGGACTGAACACACGCAAGCAGGAAACTCACATAATGACATTTGTGTTTTAACAGTCATATTAACATACACATGCCTACTATGAACAAATCAGCACATATACTAGAACTAACAAATCTTCATACAATACCCTCAGATTAATAAATATACATGCATTTACTTAAGAAAAAACCCACAAAGACACACTAAAATATACTAGAATTATAATAATAGAATCAATGCAGAACAGACTACAAGTTCTGTCACATAGTATAACATATTAAGGCACAGAGTAGTTCATGTGTACTAGCACATACAAAAAAACAGACAAAGTGCATACAAGAATATACACACTGAGCTACAAGAATGTGGAGGTGTGTGGCAGAGACATTTTCTCTGCAGGTAGAGGAAATAGGTACCTAATTTAACTAATCCTTCTTAGGCTCCTCTACATTTCTCCCCTGAGGGTCCCTGTTATCTGTGGGCTTGAGTGACCCCTGAGCCCCGCCCTCTCCCTGTATGGGTGTATGTGTCTGGGTTCCCATAGCCTTTCCCTCTGTGTGTGCCTGACTCAGAAATATGTGATCATAACTACAGCAGTCACAGTACTGATTGACAGAAAATCAGTCCCTGGGCATGTCTCTAGAGAAGGATATTCTGACAGAACTTGAAGGGAACCTGTGGGTGCCCTGTACAGAATAGGATGCTTATAGCCCATGCACAAGGGGACATAGGGCAGGAAGGGAGGTGAGGTCTGTGGAGGCATGTTGAGACTAAGCATAAAATGTGTCTTATCTCCCTTTTCCTACTCTTGTATCAATATGCACAACTGCTAAATTAAACAGCCTTTGGAGAAAAAAACACTGACTCTCAAATTAGCCTGTGGTGGACAAGGACAGACAGGAGCTGTGAATGAATAAAATGAATGAACTCAGAGAAGAAAGTCTCCATTTGGATGAATGGAGAGAGGTGACTTGATCTAGGATTGGGCTACTGGTGGTAAGTTCATGTAGTATGTTGTGTGGAAATATATATATATATATACACACACACACACACATACAAAGATAATAAAGTGAGATCCTTTGCACAGCAGGGACTGTTATCCCGAGGAAGGAGGGAATACAGGAGGGTTATTGAAAGCAAGGGATAAAGTTTTTGATGAAGCCGATGATTTGAACAGAATTTGTCCTAGATGCAGGAATTACCAATTACATGGGAAATTTGAGACAATTCAAGGGAAAAACGAAACAAGCTAAGTTTGAAATCATCCTATCATCAGAGGGAGATTGGGTGAGTGTTTCAGAAAGACGGGAGGAGATGCACTGATTCCCTGAGGGATGCTGAGAAGGAGAAGAATCCCCAGACACAACAGGAAGCCAGTAGTGAAGCTCCATTTGGACCTGCTCCTGGGTCTGAGTCCTGTGCTCTGCAGATCCTGAGGGGTTCCTGCAGCCTAACCTCTTCCACTAGGGTACATTCATGTCTGGGTTAACTCTGACTTCTCCTCACTGTGTGCGTTGGTCTGGGTAGACTAGAGAAACCAATCCATAGACACACGTATATTGTGTATAAGAGATTTAATATAAAGGGCAATTGTACATTTAGAAAGCATCTTAACCCCAGTTAGGGCCAAGCCCATAAGTCCATTATTAGCCCATGTGTCGGATACCAATGTATAAATTCCTCTTCATACTTATGAAATACATACAATGATCCAGAATGCAAGATGGTCACAGGCCAGTGGGCAGAAAGTCTTTGGATCCAGTGGCATTGTAAGCTTTTCAGCGGAGACGGGTCTCTACATGTCTTCTCCAGAACCCAGGGCTGCATGGGGTAGGTCCATGTGGCTTCTATTCAGGGATGTCTCACAGAGAGTCACCCTTGTCAGTAGGGTGTCTCCCAGGGATTAGAGAATCTCTCTTCCACCTCCAAGATGGAATACGGGATTTCCCAGAATTCTCAGAAGGCCATGCCCACGCAGAGGCTTCATTGGCTATGATCCAATTGACAGACTCCAACCCTTCCCTCTTTATCCTCTGAAGTCCCAAATTCACACCAGATTATGTAACTACCATACTGTGCATCTTTTGCACAGAAATACAAAACTGTGTCCTTGAAGTTCAGGTTGTCCATTTGAAGTTATAGTATGTCCTTACCATTGTCTTTGGAGATGGTGAATTGGCCCTTCGGAGAGTCCTACCAACACTATTCATGTATGAAACCCACTGCTGCCCCTTCTCTGGGGCTAGGCAGATCCAGTGTATATTATAAATACAGGCAATGAATGCAGAGACTGTACGGGAGAATATCAGAGAAGCCTCCGACTGCCTCAAGTCTCCCTCAGATGCCATAGCTCCACCTCACACTGGACACCTGCAAACACACAGACATCCTGATCCTGAAAATCATATTTACTGCCTCTCACTCATGCCCCCTCATGCACACTTTCTCTGCATCAAAGCGTCTTTTGAAATTCCAAAAAGGAAAATTGAGCTCAATAGAGATTCCATTGTGACTTGATTTGTTCAGTCTTGAATGGGGGTACCTTGGAATTCCAGAGGTGGAGCAACTGTCCAAGAGCTTCAGAGTTGGGACTTGGATGGTTTTCCTCAGCAGGGGAGGGGTCTATTTGCATACCTTCTGCCTATATAGTCATAAGTAATGTTGAATGACTTCTAAGAGAGTCACTCCAAGAGTAGATAAGAATGTTCTAGATATCTTGGAAAGCCCTGCGTGTGGGGTTCATTATGCAGTGTGCTGCTAAATGCAAGGTCAGTCATTCTAAATCTCCAATGGCTCTGCAGGGGGAAGAATTCTCTACACACCCATGAAGATTTATAGACTCAGAAGCCTACAAGGGCAGCCCTATTCTATAGGGTTGTTAAGAGAAAGAATTGACTTAATGGAAATGTCAACCTACAGTTAGAGACAGTGCCTTGAAATGTGCCCTCCTCCTCTCCACCCCTTAAGTGTGGTGCTTATTCATTTCTTGATGCAGTTAAATAAATATTCCCCTAGAAATATATATTTAATCTGACACAAGCTTCCCTTGTCTAATTCTCTTTTAAATTATCTTTTGGAAAAGAAAATTCATATGCTAAAAGTAAAACCCTCCCCAGCCCCTTCTAGACCTTCCCTTAATTGTCCCCTTGAGCTGAATATGACAGTGGCTCCTGAGTCTCGCTCCTTCCCTGCAGGTTTGTCTTGCCTTGAATCAAGCTTGCCTTCCCTTCACAAATCTTTTGCACACCAAGAATTTTAAGGTACTGAGTTAAACTTAGAAGTTCTGTAGATGCTGAAGGTCTCTACATACCCAGAGAAGCCAATGCTGTCTGTGAATTTGCATAACACATCGGGACGTTTCCAGGGCATCTTCCAAAAACTAGAGGAAGTCTCCCATGCTTGAGGAGTTGATTGTGCTCTCCAAATCTAGGTATTATGCTTTACAATACTAATGCTTTCTTTTTTATTAAATACTTTTATTGGGGGCTCTTAGGGCTCTTATCACAATTCATGCATTCATCCATTGTCAAGCACATTTGTACATATGCTGCCATCATCATTTTCAAAGCGTTTGCTTTGTACTGGAGCCCTTGATATCAGTTCCTCATTTTCCCCTCCCTCTCCCACTCTCCCTCTTTCATGAACCTTGATGAATTATAAATTATGATTTTCATATTTTGCATTGTCTGCTGTCTCACTTCACCTACTTTTCTGCTGTTTGTCCCACTGGGAGGGAGTTCTATGTCAATCCTTGTGATTGATTTCCTCTTTCTACTCCCACCTTCCCATTACTCTCTTGATATCTCTATTCTCATTGTTGGTTCTGAGCGGTTTATCTGTCCTGGATTCCCTGTGTTGCGAGATCTTATCTGTAGCAGTGTAAATATTCTGGTCTACTAAGATTTATAAGGTAGGATTGAGGCCATGATAGTGGGGAGAGAAGCATTAAAGAACTAGAGGAAAGTTGTTTGTTTCATCGGTGCTGTAGTGCACCCTGACTGGCTCTTCTCTTTCTTGTGACCTTTCTGTAAGGGGATGTCCAATTGTCTATAGATGGGCTTTGGGTCGCCACTGCACACTCCTCTTCATTCACAAAGATATTATTTTGTTCTGGGTCTTTGATGTCTGATACATGATCACGTGTACACCTCATGATCATACAGGCTGGTGTGCAAAGAATGTACAGACGTGCTTTATACAATTGATGTATGTATATTTATGGATTGTGATAAGAGTTTTATGAGCCCCTAATAAAATGTAAAAAAAATAATTTGACAAATCCTGGTTAAAGGATATGTTTTTCTCAAGAGAATAATTACCTATTAAAATAATAAATATTGACAAAAATAATATACAACTGTCAATTATTTCAGAAATGGTAAAATCAGGTTTGGTTTGGTTTTCTCTTCACAGGAGATACTTGGGCTGGGATTCACACACATACAATTTCAACCTAAAGTAATTTGGAAAAAATAATTAGGATGGAGAGAAACTGATTGTGTTGAGTGAAGCACATGGAGGTCAGAATTTAACGGCATAGAGAGACTACCAGTCCTTCTGGGATTGATTTCAACTTGTCCCAAGTGTGATTTCTTTCTCCCCTGTCTTCTGAGGAAGAATATGGGCTTTTAATTTTTAGGATCTGCCCTCCAGGAAAATAAGAGGCATGCGAACCTAGTTGCTGAAGGTTCCTTGAAGTGGTCTTCCACATGGGTGAATTGGAAAACTCCAGACACAAGAGCAAAGAAACACTTGGCACCCCCTGCACCTGCTCCTGTGGCAAAGATTGTGTCCCATGTACCCTGAGCTCCCTCTGCTGCCCAATTAGGGTTGTGATGCTTGAGATGTTTGACCATTAAGCCTTCATTGTGTCTCCTAGTACGTTTCCTACATTTTACATGTCAGTGTCCTCAGGTTTCAGATTGTTAAAACACATGCAGCTGGTTGAGCTATAGTGGTTGCAATGCATCAATATGTGAAAACTGAGTTGTTGCTAAGACTCATCACAAGGCTTCTGTGCCACCTAACACAGGTCGTGTTTCCCAGAGCCTTTTAGATCTAGAAACATTGATATTTTCAGACCTGGAAGCTAGACATAGCACTTTGAGACATAGCACATAGCTTTCCCAACTCATGACTGGTCTGTAGCAGCTCTACCTGCACGATCACACCTAGGAATACGGGGGGAAATATAATTTAAAACCATTCTAAGATGAAAAGAACTGCTTTTGACATGAAGGTGCTTACAGGGTAGGACATTCATGTCACCAAGAAGAATCCAGAAGGGTGTCACCTCCACAGGCATCTCTGATTAACATGGTAAGGATGAAGGCCTAAGATACCTGACTTTCATGTGTGACTTGGAGCTCTGTTACCATATTTTACTGTAGGCGATCCACGTGTGCTGTGCTTGTGGAAGCAGAAAGAGGATGGCTCTGAGTAGGAGCAGTAATGGCCTCTAGAGGGGATTTTCCTGACCTGTGTTCTGTGAGGTCAATCTCTACCCTTCATCATTTGCACTGACTGTGGACAAACAATTTCTTCCTGAAAACCATGGGTAGATTTGTAGAAATGCAGACAGTTGGCCTGAGGTGTGAGCCATAATGAAGGGAATTCCTGGGGATACTATTTTCCTAGGAATGTTCCACTTTCTCTCTGGGCAGCCCAGTTCTACCCTTAGGACAAGGGTAGCCCATGAGATGTGCAGGCTGTTGAGTTAAAGTGGAAGGTAAAATGATGAACATTTCTGAGCATCCACTTCAAAACAAAACACTTTTATTAGAACTTTCCCCCTTATATAATTCAATACTTCAACCATATCAAGAAGAGTTGTATAATCTTTACCACAGTCAATTATAGAACAATTTCTCCCCCTCTGTAATCATTATTCATGTAATATATTTCACATACTTGCAAAACTGTATGCAACAAAACTTTCACCGATTCAACGCCTTCTACATGTGTAATTCAGTGCCATTGAGTATTCTTTTCAGGTTGTACAACCATTATTTTTATCCCCCTGCATATTGTTTCACTGCAGTTAAACTTAATTTAATGCCCCCCTAAGCCAAATCTCTTCCCACTTCACACATGGTAACCATAGATCGTTTTCTTTCTTTCTTTCTTTCTTTCTTTCTTTCTTTCTTTCTTTCTTTCTTTCTTTCTTTCTTTTCCTGATATAACATTCACATTTCCATACTTAAAACACTTCTAAAAAAAAGTTGTATGCCCATTTTCAAAATAAGCTTAATGCTCCCTCCTGCTTCACAGATCCACTGATTACTCCTCCCCCTTCCATATAAACCATTGCCTCAGTTATGGTCTCTATTCATCCACTCCTTTACTTCCAAACTTGGAGATAATAACAAAAACAATTAAAAACAAAGATATAATTAAACATAAAGAAAAATTATAATGACATAAAGATACAAATAAGAGTAGAGTACAAAACAAATAGAGAAGGTACCTACTTCGCTTTTCCTGTCCTGCTCTTTATCTGCCTCCATGGTTGCTGTGGTAGTTGTATAATCTGCTGTCAATTTGAGACTTAAGATGAAGGGATGGAGTTTAGTCTGTCAATCTGGGTGCAGTTTGATGACATCATTTGGAGGCACTGAGGAGAAAAATAGCTCGCTGGAGGCAGGACACAGTCTCATGCCCTATGAGACATTCCTGTCAACAATGCACAAGGAGCTACGCTAGAGCCCTGGAGCTGAAGGAGCCACGTGGAGACTCTTAACAGCTTTGAGATGTTTCCACCCATCTCCACTGGATCCACAAGACTTTGCACCCACTGGCATGTGCTCTTCATGCATTCGGCATCATTGCATGTGTTGCATGAGTCTGAAGAATTTATAGTCTGGTGTCAGATATCTGGGCTAATATCAGACTTATGGACTTGAACTGGACTGGGCGGTTATGCCTTCTTAATGTACAATTTCTCTGTGATATAAAGTTCTCTCTTGTACACATATGAATGTCTGTGAATTTTTTTCCCTAGTCCACCCAGACTAACATAGTTGTGGAGTTTCACATGTTCACTTTCCAGGCACTAGTTAGAGGTGCCCATGGTATATGACAGGATTTAGCTAGATCCATCCTCTAGGTGATCATATTCTGGGTACAGGATCTTAACATGGCTCTGCTCAATACTTACCTTCATTGAAAAATCAATGAAGATAGGGGCATTATAGCAAAGTGGGGTGAAGAAAGCAGATGGTACCAGGGTATCAATTATCTGGGATCTAAATGGCTTGTCTTCAAGCAGCCATCTAAGTCAGGTGTCAAGGAAGTCCACAATGAAGAAGCACACCAGCATGTGTGACCCAAAGATAGTGACAATTCAAATGTGATGAAGGAAAAACCTTCAGAGCTCAAATTATGAACATCCAATTTGTCGAAGGGTAGGTGAACAGTGAGAACTCAAAAAAATCCATCTGAAGAATATTTAGTCATATTAAACCTCTGGCAGATCCCCTTGAAAAGCTTTACTCTCAGACAGAGATAACTGCGAACTTGATCACGGTGGATCAGACCATGGCATAATATGACAATTGGTCAGTTGACCTACCTCTCGATCCAACCTGTACTTGCTCTAAGGTAAAGCATTTCTCACTTGTTCCATGACAGGATTTTTTTTTTTTTTGCTGAACTTTAAAATATTGATGGTAGTCTTTCCTTCTTTATTCTTCATTTTCATTTTTATCTTTATATTATTATTATTTTCTTCTTGCTGTTTTATTTTGGTTTTGTTTTTTGTTGTTTCTATTGGGTTTCAAAGTTTGTAAAGCACAGAAGGCGCGGATCCCTAGAGACAATAACTGATGCAATGGTCTATAGGGCCCTAGGGGAGTAGAGGAGTAGGAAGGGTGAGGAACTTTCGGGAGCAAACAATGAATGTGGGAGGGGGAGAGAACCAAAGAATTCATTATTATATATATGCATATATACATATAGTACAACATTTTAAACATCTATGTAAATGAATACTATTTTTAAAAAACATTTTATTAGGGACTCAGACAACTCTTATGACAATCCATACTTACATTAATTGTATAAAGCACATCTGTACATTCTTTGCCCTCATCATTTTCAAAGCTCCCTCCTCCCTCATGTTCCCTTGACAATTTATAAATTATTATTTTGTCATATCTTGCCCAGTTCAGAGTCTCCCTTCACCCCCTTTTCTGTTGTCTGTCCCCCAGGGAGGAGGTCACATGTAGAGCCTTGTAATCGGTTCCCTCTTTCCAACCTACTCACCCTCTACCCTGCCAGTATCACCCCTCACACCCTGGTCCTGAAGGTATCATCCTCCCTGGATTCCCTGTGCCTCCAGCTCCTATCTGCACCAGTGTACATCCTCTGCTCTATCCAGACTTGCAAGGTAGAATTTGGATCATGGTAGTGGGGTGGGGTGGGGTGGAGGGAGGGGTGGAAGCATTTATGAACTGGAGGAAAGCTGTATTCTTCATCAGTGCTATATCACACCCTGACTGACTCAAGTCCTCCCCTAGACCGCTCTGCAAGGGGATCTACAGTGGCCAACAAATGGGCTTAGGGTCACCACTCTGCACTTTCCCCTTCATTCACTCTGGTAAGATTTTTTTTTTCTTATGATGCCTATACCTGATCCCTTCCACACCTCTTGATGACACAGGCTGGTGTGCTTCTTCCATGTGGGCTTTGTTGCTTCTGAGTTAGATAGCCGTTTGTTTACCTTCAAGCCTTTAAGACCCCAGACACTATCTCTTTTGATAGCCGGCACCATCAGCTTTGTTCACCACATTTGCATATGCACCTGTTTGTCCTCGGTGATTGTATCATGGAGGTATGCACCCAATTATAAAGATTTTTTTGTTCTTTGATGCCTGATATGTGAATATTATATACATCTATTTTTAAAACTATATAAAAACAAACAAAGCTTGACCAATGGTTACCATGGGTGAAGGTGAAATGGTTGTTGCTTAGGGGGAATTCAGTTTATATTATTGGTGATGGGATAATTTTGAAAAGGATATCAATAATGGTTGTAAACATGAAAAGTATCATCAAAGATACTCAATTGTACATATAACAGTGGTTGAATTGGAGAATGTTTTCTTGTGTACATTTTGCCAAAAATGTAATGATATGAACAAAAGGAAGAAAAAATTTAATCGATAGTGATGATGATTGTATGCCCCCCACTTTTTTTAAAAAAAAGAAGCATCTTTATTAATACAGTATTTATTTGTCTCTGTCAAACCTTGAGCCAATTATTTTCCCCAGGCTGTCCGGGGAGGTGCAGGGAAGGGAAATTTTGGGCAGAGAGACTTGGGACAGAGAAATGTGGGGGGTAGATATGGCTCCTTCACATGGTAAAAAGGATGAGGAAGGCCACCATCAGGCAGAAAAGCCCGAGGGCCTTCGAGAAGGCAAAGCCCAGGATGGCATAGGAGAAGAGCGGCTGCTTCAGAGAAGGGTTCCTGGCATAAGCAAGGATGAGGCTCCCAAACCCAGTCCCAATGCGGGCTCCAGAGATGCCACTCCAACTGTGGCAGCCCCAATGAGCTTGGCTGCTGTGTCAATGTCCTTTGAGATATGCTGGTTTGGAAGCTGTGACTAGGGATCAATCAAGTCAGGGAATGTAGGGATGCCAAGCTGCTGAAGCGCTCTTCTGTCAGTGTCTAGGATGTTTCTGCGCCACAGATGGGACACCTCATCAGCTGGAAGGCATTCCTGACCAAGGGATGAGTGGAGAAGAATTTGGCACTGGCAAAAATTTTTAGGGGATGAGGGGTAGTGGCAGGCAAGCTGCTCCTGCTGCAGAGAAAATCAAGACAGGTATATGCCTCTTCTTGATATGATTGAATTATATCATGTGCATGAAATTCCAATAAAACTGTTTTAGAAAAGAAACAGAAGATCATCTGTTACTTACACAGACCCTCATTGAAGGGCTTTGGTTAACAGGCTCATGGCCCAGTGCCTGTCTTTGTGAATAACATTCTATTAGCACACAGCTATGCCCTTTTCTCTTTCCTGCTGTTGTTTTCACAATCAGTAAGGTTGAATAATTGTCTCCAAGTCTATATGACCAATGGAATAATCAATTATAGTTTTCAGAGGTCTTTTTGAAAAAAGAAATTTACTGACCCCTGATCTAGGGGAAGAATCTGGATGAAAAACAGCAAGGCTTGATGAAAAACATAATTCTAAACTATGAAGACTGTTTGACAGGATATAATATTTTTTAAAAATAACTGATAGATAAGTAAGAACTACCAATCCTAATGGGACAGTCATGACTTGCCTAGCTGTTAAATGAAAATTCAGTCATTCAGACCCACGAACTGCTGTGTGGGAGAATTTGTGGTGGAATAATCTCATAAGGAAATACAGGCTTGGAAATCTTGTAGGAGCAGTTCTAGTCTGTCCTCTAGGATTACTATGACTTGGAACTGATCAATGTCAACAGAATTTTAGTTTGGGTGAAAGCAACTTTTTACAATATATTGTACTTGAATAAATGACACCACGTTTCAAACCACCAACTTTACAGCCATTAATTGAGGCCTTAACGGTTAGCACTCCACTGAGTCTTCCTGAAAGATATTCAGACTGTGGCAGTTACATGATCTCCTGTGAACCTGCGAAGGGGTGCAGTCTAGCCTGTCAATCAGGTCACGCCTTCATGACCTCATTTGGAGGTGCAAAGGAGATGAATAGCTCACTGAAGGCTAGATACACTCTCTCCCTGTGAGGCATTGTTGTTGACAAGCCACATGGAGCTATGCTAATGGCAGCCAGAACCTTGGAGCTGGAGGAGTCACGTGGAGGCCCACGCCAGCAGTAAGATGCTTCTAATGCCACTGGATCCACAAGACTTTCCACCCACTAACCTGTGATTTTCTTGCACCTGGCATTGTATCATGTATTGCATGAGTCTGAAGAGGAATTTACAGAATGGTATCAGACATATGGGCTAATATTGGCCTTATGGGTTTAATCTGCACTGGACTGGTGTGTTTTCTCAATATACCGTTGCTCTTTATATAAAGCTTTTTCCTATACACATAGGAGTGTCTATGAATTTGTTTCTCCAGTCCACCAGGACTAAAACACTGACCTTCTCAAAATACACGCTGATCACCCCTGGAAAATTTCTACTCCCTATGGGACAAGCTCATTTTGGTTGGTTGTTTTTCTCTCTATGAGAATGTTTTATTTTCTTACAATACAACTTTGAATTCACAGATATTAAGGGTAGGAACTGAATCATAAAAAGAAAACAAAACATAAATTCCCGTGTGAAATAGTGAGATGAAGAACCCTGGATCACAATAGAGATCCAGACTAGAAACTCCCTCTCCAAATGCACATGATCCAGAATCATTCCTTCTGTTCATGCCCTTACAGAGCCCTGCAACACAGCTCCCTCCCTGCATAGGAGGTTTGTGTCTGTACTCACTTTGACTTCTCTCTGTGTTTCTTCCCCACCATTATACATGGACGTGTGATTGACTTTTAGACTGTCCTTTCGCTGATACGGTGTGTTCTTGGCAATGTCTCTGGAGATGGTAAACCAGCTTTCATGGAATCTGTACAATATGTGATATCAACAGTACTAATAAGACACCCTGCAGGCCTGGAACTTGGCTCATACAGGTCATGGAAAAGTTACTAAATGTAAATCCAGAGTTTGCACATTAGAATCTCAAAAATGTCTTATGCTCCCTCAAGTTTCCTTCAGACTCAACCAGTTGCACATTGCAATTGCCATTTTCAAACAAAATATATGCCGGTCATGAAAACGATCACACATGTCAACTGTGTGCAACTCATACCCACTCACACACACTTGCTCTCAATAGCATTACTTATTAAAATAGCTGCCTGAAAAACCCAGCTTAGTACAGACTCCATGATGATTCTGTGTTCATACAAATTTCAGAACAGCGACTCTTGTAGATTATGGTACTGAGGATCTTCTCCAAGAACTGTTTTGTTGGGATTGGGGTGTTTTTTTTTATCAGCATAAGGAGGGCCTTTATTTGCATATGCTTCTCCTGGAGTGAATGAGCCTGATTCACAGATAAAGCAGTCACAAAACCCCATGCTTCAATCCCTGAGCGTTTCACCTCTGAGAGTTTCCCCAAGAAGAGGAAGAAACTGACATATTGGCAATGAGGCCTATTTTCCCAGGTGTATTAAATCAGAATAAGAGCTAAATTTGAGTAAATACATCATGAGACTATATCCAATGGACTATGTGCAGATTTGCATGTGAGTGGTAACTTTGTAATAAAGTTTAAAAGGGGTCAATCTGAGATGAGAATGTTGGCTGCTTCCTCATAGAACACATTCCCTTCCGTGACTTCTCCATTCTTCAAGAACAAGGCCTATTCTTTCAGGCCACAGAAAGTGATGAAGAAGATGGTTGAGGAGGGAGACACAAATTAAGTTTGAGAACAGCTTTGGGAATAAAGGCAGTAGTCCTCTCCTCTCAGGGACTTATATCTTTCTAAGATACTCAGAACAAAACCAAGAGCATTTAAATTGTCAGATACACATTTTCTCTCTGCAATAGATTATGTAAAATTAGATATTCAAATATTTGAAGGTCAGCTAAATCTAGAAATCTCATTGAATTCAGCCAAAAATAGCTCCCATTCAATGCGTGCTGTAAATAGGAGTGGCTTTTGTAAGTCACTAAGAAGGAAGAACTTTTCTTTGACAACTACACTCCTACATCTACTCAAGAGTTATTCTAGTGTGGAAAGAGTACATGCAACACTAAAAAAATTACCTTTGACACAGGAAGACATGTAGTATCCACAAAGTCATCATTAATAAAGTTATTCACACCTAATCTTACATTTCATACAGGATCTTATACCAAAATAGCTGAAATTCTTCACTTAAGGTTGTGTGTCAATGGATACTGGGAATGTTACCGGTATCAAACAACAAAATACTAGCAAAGCCACTAGGAGAAGGATGAGCTCATTAATAGGACAAATGTGGACCCTCTGGGTAAAACCAGAAGGAGTGGCCGACATTCTTTGGGGCTGTGAAGGTGAAGATACAACATCCAGCATGAAGAACTGAATGATCCCGTTTGGCCCTAAGCTCTCCCTGAATCCTGAATTTTCACAAAAAGGTAGTGTGTTTCCTGGACTATCATGGGCTGCAGGTTCTGAAGGATAGACTGATATAGGATATTAACACCCAGATAATAAAATGCAGTTGGCGAATTTATGTATTTTCAGATGGGATTCCAGAAAAGATACACACACACACACACAGCCACAAAGGTTAGGAAAAACAACCAAAGCTGTCCTGACCCCTGAGATTTCCCCAAATGTTGGAAACTTGACTGAATAATTTGTGGTAGTAGAGCCCTGCGTTTGCACTCTACCCTGGGGTAAAAAAAAGGAAAACAAAAAAAGCAAAAATCAGCAACAACAAAAATTGTGTCATTTGAAGAAACAATTCAATATAAAATAGGCAGACTGCCTATCTTTTATTAAATTATTAGCTAGATGATTGCCAGAATTCCTCAGAGTGTGCTGAAAGAACATACTGTTAGACTTTCAGCCAATACTCAAACACTTAATAGATACCTTTACCCAGGCACCATTTTCCTGAAGTCTGATTGGAAAATATTTTATCTGAGCGTCTTGAGAACTCTGATGCAGGGACCGCTGGCAAAGTCATTTCCTGTCCTTAAAGGTTAAGAAGCGGATTGTTGCTGTGGGACAGAATATAGTTTTGGTTACAATATAACTTTGAATTCACAGATGCCAGGAGTAGGCACAGAAGTATTATTTTTTAAATTAGAGATTTCCCACAAGGAACTGAGATTTCTGAGAATCCACATATAACCACAGGAAACCAGCCTTGAGCTCCAGCTGCTCCTGGGTCTGAGTCCTGTGCTTTGTGGGTCCTGCGCACCCCCTGGAGACCAATATCCTCCCACCAGGGGAAGTTTGTGTCCGGGCTCTCACTGACTTCCCCTCACTGTGTCTCTTGCACAGTAATACATGGCTGTGTCTTCGGCTTTCAGGCTGTTCATCTGCAGATACAGCGTGTTCTTGGCGTTGTCTCTGGAGATGGTTAATTGGCCCTTTACTGAATCTGTATAGTATGTACTAACACCAGTACTAATGCCTGCGACCCACTGCAGGCCCTTCCCTGGATACTGGCGGGCCCAGCTCATCCATGGTCACTGAAGGTGAATCCAGAAGCTGCACAAGAGAGTCTCAAAGACTCTCCAGGCTTTTTCAGATCGCCCACAGACTACACCAGGTGCACCTCACACTGAACACCTGCAAACAGACACTCTGATTAGATGACTTACATACAAACACATGCACTCACAATTATACACACACACAGCAAGCTCTACAATGATTACCATGTAAAATGGCCAAAATGAAAGCCACGTTTGGTACCAAATTCATTATGTGTCCTCTGGACTAGCTCTTGCTTTCAAAATATTAACAGCAGAGACCCCAGAAACGGGTACTGTCCTCTGAGAAGTCCCACATCAGGGCCTGTGGTTGTTTTATCAGCAGGCAGAGAGCTGCATTTGCATGTCCCCTGATATTTAGAAGCAGATGAGTAGAGAATATGGACAAGAGTTCTCCCTCAGACTGAACGAGCACTCCCAACAGAAAACAGCTCTTAAGCAGGTTGTTTATCAAGCATTGCTTTAATTGTTAGTTATCAATTATCAATCTTTTTAAAAAATAGTTTTCAATTTGTAAACTTTATATTACATACATAACAAACTTTCTAATTGAGTGGTATGAGCATTCACAATGCATCCTCTCTGATTCCCCTTATGGTGTGGATTCACATGATGATAGTGGACCGTTCTATTACCTGTTTCTTGTGTGGGAACCTTACTGATTTTCTTTCCTTCTAAGCATTTCCATATTTCAGTGATATTTGTACAGTGTGGACAGGAAGTTCTTCATAAAGCATGTCCACAAAACATGCAGAATGGTGTCTCCTCTCCGGTTTCTGATCTGAGAGATTCCAGTCCTCCTGCTTTTGTGATAATCAGGAAACCTGGCTATTTATCACTTTTCTTCATCTTCTAAAAGAGTCAGTTTTCATATAATCAGCTTACTGGTTGTGTTCCTGTTATTTCATTTACCTTGGTTACTTTTTTATTGTCTCTCCCAGGCCCGTGCTACCTATGACATGGATATTACCTATGCATACTCACCTTTTTCTAGTTCCATTAGTTGGAAACTGAAGTAATCAATCTCAGAGTTTTACTTCTACACTATACAACTGTGTGTTGCTATGAATTCCTCATTAAGTTCTCTTCAGATGAACCCCACGGTTTGTTGTCTTGTGATTTCATTTAATCCAGTACAGCCATCCAGGATGTGAAAATCATTAAACACATGTTCATGACACAAATAATATAGTATATATCCATATATTCATCACTCACACTCACTGCCATGAGCCAGTGCAGACTCATCATGACCCTATAGACAGCGTAGAATTGTCCTTGAGCACTTCTGAAACTGTAACTCTTTAGGGAGAAGAAAGCCCTGTTTTTCTACTGTGGAACAGCTAGTACTTAAGAACTCCTGAAATTTCAGGTCGCAGCTTAATGAGTAACCAAAACACCACCAGGATTCATTTATGCATACATATATTTAAATGTGTTTATGCATACAACATATAAATGAATGAATATTGAAATTGATGTGGTGTTTTGTAATATTTAGGAAGACAAGATTCTCAGAGAAAATGTTTTGGAGGGAAAGGAAACCCTAGATACTAAGAGGAAGCTCCTTGCTCCCATGCCTCCCCCATTGCCCTTGCCCAGAAGTCTGGCTCCTGTGCTCTGTGCAGCTCATGTGATCCCTATAGACTAAGGTCATTATTACAGGGAAGGTTGTGCCTGGATGGCACTGAGTCCTCTCACTGTTCCTCTCACACAGTAATGGACAGCTGTGCCCTCAGTGGTCATTGCGCTCAGCTGCGGGGAGAACTGCTTGGTGGATATGCTTTTGGCGCTTGAGAGTCAGCTGCATTAAGGCAGGTAATTGTTTCCTGATGCTCAGACATATTGATAACAAGTGCTGCAAACTTTTCTGCTGGTTGTGGTGGATTCAGGTCCAGAAATATGGAGCCACAAGAGACAGCAAATCTTAGGGAGAGGATTTGTGAGGGATTCATCACTCCTGGGCTCAAATCCTGATGCTGTACCTGTCACAGGGCACCCAGGACAGGGAGGAAAAAAATCCATGCTGACAACTAATGTAAGTCTCTTTTATGTTAACCCATTTTTGGAGTCTCTTGCCATTACGAGAGACATAACTTCCAGGCCAAAGAATATATGAAAGAAAATAAAAACTTGCGGACAGGTTATACAGTTTCTGGAGAATTGTGACCAGTGTGGTGCCTTTCACCATGTTTTGAACTTTAACCTGGAAATTGAAGGAGTGATCTGCATGTTAGAGCCCAAGGAGAACAAAGTAGAGATACTTTCAATCTTTTCTCAAAAAACCGAAAAGAGAGTCTAATGTCTTCATCTTCTCTGGAATTGGCTTCCATTTATTGAGAACTCAAGTTCCTTACACCAAAGAGTGGAGAAAATGTCTGGACACAGAAAGCTTAGAGAGTGTTAAGAAATTCTGATTTCATTAACCCCCAGCTGACAGTGGATATTACTTCTACTGTGTTCTCTCATTTCTCTGAATAGTCTCTTGAAAATTCAGTCCTCTTTCTTTAGCCTAACATGTAAATTAGCACGAGTTGAGATGGTGGACATGTACAGAGTTTTGAGATGCAAATGGGCAAAGGACATGAATAGATACTTGACTAAAGGGGACATTCAATTTGCAAAGATACACATACAAATATGTTAATTCCCATTACTCATTGGTGGTGTTATTGTTTATTTGGTTGACTTTGTTTTTGAGATCTTTTCTTGGAATGGTTACAGA